>NC_030679.2:144086038-144348538 GCF_000004195.4 Xenopus tropicalis
AGGCTAGTACCTAACCCTGATCCACAGTCGGCTGTAGGACTCTATAAAGCTAAAGGTATTCAACCTGAGGACTGAGGTATCTATCCTGACTGCCCTCCATAGTGGTGCTGAGCTGACCAGGTGCCTTTACCCTGCCCAGTCTCTCAAAAGCGGTGGGATAAACCAGTGGGCATCCTCATAGTGTACTACTGTCATATCTGCATTTGTGAATATTATCTATCCCTGTGCACTAATTGTTATCATTTGTTCATCAGCAAAGAATCTTCTGGCGTCCATTATTTTCTAATTTACTGTGCACACAGGACAGTGAGTTGTAGTGGCACTACACCCCAGGATATTTCCACTTAGTGAAAGTCCATCTGAAGGATTGAGTCCTATGTTACCCCATGCTCTAAACCTATTCTAGCTGGTGCTTGTATGTTTTATAGCCAAATAGGGGTTACATTTGGCGCCCAACGTGGGGCCGATATCCTAAAAACAGGGCTAAACTGGTGTATCTTTAAATCTTGCTGACAGGCTGCCAGACAGACACTGATCATAAAATCTACGACGTAATTGGCCGTGGGTTCGGGCTTGAAGGTTCCCTCGGGTCTACCCATTGGCTATTGAAACTGTCAATCATCATTTTGTGGACAAAAGCACACTTTTCAACGGATATCCTGTGTGAAGTCCTGTGTTTGCACGACTTCATAGGGCGGTGCCTGGACACGCGTCACTGCCTGCCATTTTGTGCCTGACTTCAGAAGGAGACAGACGTCTATCACGCTGCTCCTGCTGTGGCCTCATCAGTAAGTGGCTGCTACTGTGAAAGACTTTGCTACCCTGAGTCTGCCTAACTATTTAGCCTGCCCTGCCGGATCAGCGGCTGCTGACCGGATAAACCGGCATCTGAGTCCCTTTTCACCACGCACACCCAGGAGTTGCGGCTGCGGCCTGGACTGTCTGCTTGGGTAAGGGACCCCCTGCTTTAGTGTCATTGCGGCTGCAGGACACTTATGCTACAACATCCAGCCCTGCCGGATCGCGGCTGCGACCGGTTTAACCTGCTGAGACCCGAAAGAGACTTTTCTAAGGTCAGTCGTGGAAGTTAACGACATGGCCAAGAAAGGATGGGACAGTTGGCCTGATCCGGAGGTCCCGGAAGGTGACACCGGATACACTTCAAAAGATCCGATTCCACCTGGGCTTCCACAGTGATATGTGTGTGGATGGGCATGTTGAGGGAGAAGTACATTGATGCTGCCACAAAGGTGAAGGTACCGTTTTGTAGAAGCTGTGGGCGAGAGGTATGGCGGATTTTGCAGAATGTGACCGCCATTGCCCTGGTCAGAGCCCATGGTGATGGCTGTGGATCCATCCACAGTGACAAAAGCCTCAACCTCTACAACTCCACAGAGGGATGCGTCTCCAACACCCAAGCCTGTTCTGGCTACTATAGCAGCTCCTCCTACCACACAAGGCTCATCTGAGTCCCGCAAAACTGTGCCCGCGCCTAGCCCTTCTCTACCCAGAGATGACCCAGCCTTGCAAGACAGCACCAAGCGGGCTCCTTCTACTTCGCTATTGGAGATGGATGCCGATCAGCTGAGGATAAGCACCCTAGCTATTCCAGTTGGAAGAGGAAGAGGCAGCGCTTCTACCATTGAAAGTGTCGGTTTGACCTCCCCTCCACAAAGTATCTCCACTCCAGGCAGCACTGCTCCTAAGCGGTACCCTAAGCCGAACTGGGCCGCAATAGAGTTTGATTCTCACTCCGAGTAACCGGCTCCCACTCAGGATGAGGAAAAGCCTGTGCTCTCCTGTACTCCACCTCCACCCTACGTGCCTAACCATGATGACACTTTTTGGGTTGCGCCTGGCAGAGCAGATCCCCAGAAGCAGAGGACCGTCTCCCGGGTACAGAGGCTCATACACTCCCATGTCTACAAAGGTGGGGCTATTATATGCCTTATACCCCAGAGTGGGTTTATGACGAAATGGGGAAACACTTGGATAAGTGGATATACAGGGAGCTCATCAGGGAAAAGCTCAGTTTCGGAGATGTGTTGCACCAAAACCCCACCAAGAGGCAACAAGATGTTGATTACCTCTATGATGTTGCCAAAGAATGGTTTGGGAGGGCCATCTTGAAGCATCAGGTCAGGAGGTGGTAAGGTTCAGGAAGAGAGGAACTTTGCCATCAGTTCTGACCTTCCCGGGGGGAAGGGGGTGAATTGAAAAGCCGCATCCTGCATACCATATTTCTTATGCAGACACAAAGGCCAAGTTTGACCATCATCTGTGAAGTCGTCCACAGTGACCTCCTCAGGAGTGAGGATTTGTGTCCACAGAGCAGAAAAGGTCTGCCTGGAATTTCCCCCAGTTAAAGTCACCCCTAGAGACTCCCTCTATGCTTGAGACCCCTAGGGTGGGACCAGTTCAGTTGCCCCACAGTAGTGGGCTTGTTCTTTTGTTTTTTGGAACCCTCTCCCTTGAGAGACACTAACTTTGTAAATCGTTGGGTTCATTCAAAAAGACTGCTGAGCCCCTCACTCCAACTTCTACCTCAACCCGCCTATCTAGGTGGGACCCATTGCCTTATCTCAACTCTAAGTGTGTAGACAGAAACCTACAACCATTCTTTGCAGTGAAAATACAAATCAGTGTTGCACTAAGTACAAGATTATATGCACCCAACGACTTTTTCCTTTATAGCCAAGTACGTGCCTGGGAGTAAGCAGCAAGTTCTTTCCATGTTTCTGTAAGTATTTGTGCCTGATTGCCCCTGTAGCAAGGTCCAGTAGGTATCTCAAGGACTTCTTTAAGTAAATTGCCTGAGTGATCCACTGTGACACTCATGAGGTTGTAAATGGTTAATTAACAGTAACAAGTAACGTAACAGTTAATGTTCCGTGCCTGAGTATTTTTTCCACAGGAGCCATTGTACCCAGCATTCCTCAGGAGAGGATACCAGAAGTGGATGTGATGGTACTGTGTGTTTTGCACTAATTCTTGCACCTATTTATTATGCTTGAAAATGTGTATTTAATTTCTACCATTGCCAGGGTGAAATGGATTCTTCCACCGGGGACCCATAGGGTTAACATGCTCCTACGGCTTTAACCCCTACAGCTTCCTAGTTTATGCTGTTACTGGGCAAAGACCCATATATCCAGTTTATAGTTTTGCATATGTGCCTTATTGGTTTACAGGCTGACTCCACCCTTTGCACTCCAATATAGTGTTTAGCAAAGGGGTGGGTCTTCCTCTGCCTCTGGGTGTCTCAGGTGGAAGGTCCACTGAGCCTGGGATCAACAGGGCCCCAGTAAAGCCATCTCTACCCTAGTGTACCCACCTATACTCTATAGAAGTCGGGGACAGGGACCCCATGAATGAGGACCAGCTAGACAGTTACACTCCATAGATCACTTTCTAGGAAAGTGAGGTAGTGAGGAAAGGAAGCAAAAGCAGTTTCTGGCTCCAACCAGGAGGTTAGCTGGAAGTACCTTCCATACAGGCACTGTTGCCTCAGCATAGGGCCACGGTTAAGACACAGGATACAGGCAGTACCTAACCCTGATCCACAGTCGACTGTAGGACTCTTTAAAGCTAAAGGTATTTAACCTGAGGACGGAGGTATCTATACAGACTGCCCTCCATAGGGGAGCCAAGCTGGCAGGTGCATTTACCCTGCCCAGACTCCCAAAAAGAAGTGGGATAAACCGGTGGCATCCTCTCTTGTTGCCCTCAGTGTGTACTACTAGTGATGAGCGAATCTGTCCCATTTCGCTGCACCATATAATTCGAGAAACGGTGGAAAATTCGTGAAACACATTTGTTGCGCATTTTTTTCTTTGTCGCCCGCACTTTTTTCAATTTTTTCAATTTGACGGGCCAATTTTTCACTGAAGTTTCGTGAAACAAGTCGCCAATGGCAAAAAGCGGAATCTTCTGGCGTCCATTATTTTCTATTTTACTCTGCACACAGTACAGTGAGTTGTGGTTGCCCTACACCCCGGGATATTTCCGCTTAGCGAAAGCCCATCTGAGGGATTGAGTCCTATGTACCCCATGCTCCTATTCTAGCCACACAGGGGTTGCAGGTAGTTGCAAGCACTCGGGTCATTATTGAACACAAAGTTTCTCATTTTTTTGTGCCGCATTTACGGTTGGAATTCAGTTTTGTACTTAAATACCTATTTTTTCAGAGGAGTTTGGTCAGTATTTATATGTTTTTGCACTGGTTGCACTGGTTCATCTGTAGTTACATAGTTATAGTTTAGTGAATTCTTCTGGTGTAGTCGGGGGGGGGAGGTATTTAAGGAGTGGCCGTCCGTTCTATATAATACAAGCCAGCAATGCAAGCTAATAAAAATAGTCAATAATTCCCCCATATGTAATAAAAGACACTAAGTTAACCAACTGCAGTAACCCATAGCAACCAACAGGGTGTTTACTTTTAAACAGGTGACTAGTGATGAGCGAATCTGTCCCATTTTGCTTTGGCGGAAAATTTGCGAATCTTTCGAAAGATTCGCGAAACGGCGAAAATGTCGTGTGGAAAAAAATTTGACGCCGCAACTATTTATTTTGACGCCCGCGACTATTTATTTTGACGCCGCGACTATTTTGACGCCCGCAACTATTTATTTAGACGCCCGCGACTATTCATTTTGGCGCCGCGACTATTTATTTTGACTCCCGCGACTATTTATTTCGACGCTGCGACTATTTATTTCGACGCGCGCGACTATTTATTTCGACGCGCGCGACTATTCATTTCGACGCCGCGACTATTTATTTAGACACCGCGAATATTTATTTCGACGCCGCGACTATTTATTTTGACGCCCGCGACTATTTATTTTGACGCCCGCGACTATTTATTTTGACGCCCGCAACTATTTATTTTGACGCCCGCGACTATTTATTTTGACGCCCGCGACTATTTATTTTGACGCCGCGACTATTTATTTTGACGCCCGCGACTATTTTTTGGTGCGTGACTATTTATTTTGACGCCCGCGACTATTTATTATAATCTCCACTACTATTTATTTCGACGCTGGAAAATTTGCGAATCTTTTGAAAGATTCGCGAAACGGCGAAAATGTCGTGTGGAAAAAAATTTGCCGCCCGCGACTATTTATTTTGACGCCGCAACTATTTATTTTGACGCCCGCGACTATTTATTTTGACGCCGCGACTATTTTGACGCCCGCGACTATTTTGACGCCCGCAACTATTTATTTAGACGCCCGCGACTATTCATTTTGACGCCGCGACTATTTATTTTGACTCCCGCGACTATTTATTTCGCCGCGACTATTTATTTCGACGCCGCGACTATTTATTTTGACGCCCGCGACTATTTATTTTGACGCCGCGACTATTTATTTTGACGCCCGCGACTATTTTTTGGTGCGTGACTATTTATTTTGACGCCCACGACTATTTATTATAATCTCCACGACTATTTATTTCGACGCTGGAACTATTTATTTCGACGCGCGTGACTATTCATTTCGACGCTGCGACTATTTATTTCGACGCCGCAACTATTTATTTTGACGCCGCGACTATTTATTTTGACGCCCGCGACTATTTATTTTGACGCCGCGACTATTTATTTTGACGCCCGCGACTATTTATTTTGACACCCACGACTATTTTTTGGTGCGTGACTATTTATTTTGACGCCCGCGACTATTTATTTTGACACCCACGACTATTTTTTGGTGCGTGACTATTTATTTTGACGCCCGCGACTATTTATTTTGACACCCACGACTATTTTTTGGTGCGCGACTATTTATTTTGACGCCCGCGACTATTTATTTTGACGCCCGCGACTATTTATTTTGATGCCCGCGACTATTTATTTTTTGGTGCGTGACTATTTATTTTGACTCAACGACTATTTATTATAATCTCCACGAGTATTTATTTCGACGCCGTGACTATTTATTTCGACGCCGCGACTATTCTTTTGACGCTGCGACTATTTATTTTGACTCAACAACTTTTTATTTTGACGCCGCGTCTATTCTTTTGACGCCCGCAACAATTTTTGGATGCGTGGCGAATTTTTCTACGGAATTTTTTTATCGTTTCCCGAAACAATCCGCCAATGGCAAAACGCGGAAATTCGCCGTGAATCCATGCCTGGTGAAACGTTTTGCCCATCACTACAGGTGACTTGTAAATTCTACCAACCTTTGCTCTGCGGAGATTCAATGGAAAACTGGCAGGAGGATAAAAGGGGATGTTCCAAACAAGGTAACGATAAGGTAAATTCCAATAGCGTAGCTTATAAATAGAGGAGGTCCAACTTTACGTTAATGGCGTAAATTAAGATTTAAGATCCTTTTTTTTTTTCATTTTAAATCCAAACCAACAGATTTCATATTCTACCAATTAACTAACACTACCGACTATATTTATTGTATTACATTAGCCATTGCTTACTAGCCAATACATTTATAATACCCTCTTTCCCCCCCGATCTGCCCCACTTCCTGCTCAATCTTCTTTGTCCCATGTTCCGCCCACTGATATCATTGCTCCACCCCTTTAATTCACTGTTTTGCCCTTCTACATCATTAGCCCGCCCATCTACATCATCGGGCCATCCCCATTATGCCCCACCGTGCCCCGTCCTGTATTCTAGGAGTCAAAAGATGGCAGCCCTAATAACAATATATAAACGACCGACTTTCCCGAGAAAGAACTTCTTTGAGACCCTAATTATTGCCCATTGCCGACACCAATTTGCTCCAAATTCATAGACTCGCTTTAGGGTGAATGAAATAAAAGCTGCACAGTTGCCCGGGTCTATTAACCCCTCATTGGTTGCTATAGACCTGTAACCAATTTAGCCCTTTTCCTTACATAAATCTGTATATATATATATATATTGTTGGCTCTGAGTTCAGTTCCAAGCAGGCTATTTTCTGTATGTTCTTCCCAGTTGTGTTCTGTATTCTTCTCAATATAGTTTTTATTTATTTGAGTAACAGTGAAAAGAAGGGGAGGGGGTAAGTACACATATCTGCATCTTACATGATGTTCTGGTATTCTTAACTAGGGTGTGAATAGTACAGAAACTGATACAATCTCCCATGGTATGTCAGTACTTTATACAGAGCTCAAAGTCACACTATAAACTAGCCGGATGTCTCCTCAGAATAGTTTTTAATCTTATTAAAATCCCAAATAGAATCTGAGACTCTTACTATCATAGTCTTTACCTTCTGCTGAATAAGGGTCTCTTGGCTCATATCTCATATCCTTTACTCAGAAATCCATTATCTGCCCCAAAGCCAAACCAGTCAAATAGTTCCTACGGTGCCCACTGCCATAGGCCTAATGCTTCTGTCATATGTTATGTTTTTTTTATTTTTGAAAGGTGACAGACGGCTTCCATCCTTTAGGCACAAAGGGGGTAACGGGAGATATCAGCCTAATGCAGGGGTGGGCAAACTTTTTGGCTCACGGGCCACATTTACTTACCCCCGGGCCAGACCGGGCCAGGGTGGGCAGGGCCAGGCCAGCGTTACGCCCCCTTAGTCTGTTTAATTCCAGCCCGCCGATGACACCAAGTCTCGCGTGATGAGACTTGGCGTCGGCGGCGGGCCGGATTAAAAAGGCCAAGGGGCCGGATGTGGCCCGCGGGCCGTAGTTTGCCCACCCCTGGCCTAATGGCTTGAAGGCAATGGCAGCCAATAGAGGGTTTACTGAATAGAAACCCCACCAACCTAAGATCTGATCTCCATCTATAGGATTGTTGAAGACAAAACATAAGAATTACTGAGTATTAGAACAAGTTTTAGAAGAAAGGGGGCAAATGATGTGCTCATCGCTGTCCCGCTCCCCCGGGGTCACATAATAACTCATTGGTTTGGACAAGAATCTCTATAGCCACGAAGTCTCTCAGTGTTCAGTATCCCTTATAGCTATATGCCCCCATCCCCATTATACTTACCCCAGCCATGAATGCCAGGCAGCACAGGAGAAGGAAGAAGTTCTTCCCAGCAAATCTCATGGTGCAAGCGTGTCCCTGGCTGTATGTTACACGCGTGTGTATTGCCAGAGAGCACTTACAGCAGCACTGAGAGAAGGCAGGTACCTGTGCAATGGGAATGAAGCCCTGCCTGCCTCTCTGTGGGATATTCAGTTCCTCTACTCCCAGCAGCTCTGTCCCTGCCCTCTGAGCCCTGTCTGTCTGTATTTGCCTCTACGGAACTGCACTCCCTGCGCTGCCTTAATGGCTTACACATACAAAGTTCTATACCTCTAAAGGTGTGGCCTCTGGTGCATTGGTCTTTTCTATAGGAAAAAAGACTCCCTGTCTGTAATGTACCCTAATGTGCCCTAATCATGTCCCCCCGCAACAGAAACCAACCCCAACCTTGACTTTTTTAGTCTTTTTAGTAGGGATGCACCGAATCCAGGATTCATTTTGGTATTTGGCCAGGATTCGGCCTTTTTCAGCAGGATACGAATTCAGCAGAATCCACGGTCCTGGCAGAACCGAATCTGAATCCGAAAGATCCCATGACTTTTTGTCACATAAACACAGAAGTGGGAGAAAGTCCTCTACTCCCAGCAGATCTGTCCCTGCCCTCCTGTCTATGTGCCGGAAATCTACCCCAACCGTGACAGTCATTGCAATAGGGAAGCATGAATCCAGGGTTCCGATTCGGCAGGGTCCTGGTCGAACCAAATACGAATCCTACAAATCACGTGACTTTGGGATTCGGGGGGTTCGGCGGAATCCAAAAAAATGGATTTGGTGCATCCCTACTTTTTAGATTAAAGCCCCCATCCCCTTAACCAGTTTAGTTGCAGTCTCTGCACTTTCTCCAGTTCATTAATATCCTCCTTATGGACTGGAGCCCAAAACTGCCCCCCATACTCACGGTGAGGCCTTACCAGGGACCTATAAAGGGGCAAAATTATGTTCTCATCCCTTGAGTCAAAAACAGTATATTATTTGCTTTAGTAGCCACTGACTGACACTGCCTAAACATTACACAGCTTGTTAGCCACAAAATCCCCAATTATGAGGGATGCACTGAATCCCCGATTCGGTTTGGGATTTGGCCAAGATTCTGAGTTTTTTATCAGGATTCGGATGTGGACGAATACAAGTGCCTGGTTGAACCAAATCTGAATCCTTAAAACCATGTGACTTTTGGTCACATGAACACAAAAATAAAAAAAAACTTTTAGATTCGGTTCGGTGTTCATCTGAATCTTTTACAGAGGATTCACAGTTTGGCCCAATCCCGGCGGAATAGTGGATTCGGTGTATCCCTACCCCCACCACACTACCATTTAGTGTATAACTCGCTTTTATTTTATTTCTACCAATTGATTTGCTGCCGAGTGTTTCAGTTTAGCCAAATAGCTCTGCGGCATCCTGCTTGGAACTTGTAGTTTTGCACAATTTAGTAGCAAAAATAGACACAGTACTGTCTATGCCCCCCTCCAGGGCATTAATAAACAAGTTAAAAAGCAAAGGCCCAAGGACTGACCCCTGCGGTACTCCACTAACCACACTGGTCCAATTAGAAAATGTTCCATTTACCCCATTTATCCTTCAGCCAGTTCTCTATCCAATTACAAATATTATGTTCTAGGCCAATATTCCTTAATTTGATCATTAACCTTCTGTGAGGTACTGTATCAAACGCTTTAGCAAAGTCCAAGTAGATCCCATCCACTGCCATTCCAGCATCGAGGTTCCTACTCACCTCCTCATAAAAGGCGACTAAATTAGTCTGGTAAGATCTGTTACGCATAAAACCATGCTGGCACAAACTAATAGTATTGTGAACTGCAATGTATTCAAGTACCCTATCCCTTATTACTTCCAAAAGCTTTCCTACTACTGATGTCAGACTAACAGGCCTATAGTTTTCAGGCTGAGAACGGGATCCCTTTTTAAATAACGGCACCACATTAGCAATCCGCCAGTCTCTCGGCACCATGCCAGACCTCAACGAATCCTGAAAAATTAAGTGAAGCGGTTTGGCAATCACAGCGCTCAGCTCATTTAATACCCTGGGATGAACACCAATCGTTCCTGGACCTTTGTTTACCTGTTTTTTTAGCAGGAACGTACACAGCACAGAACTAGATTTCTATATTGCAACTGAACTGTGTGCTTCCCAGCTCATATTCAAATTGTTAATTAGCCAAAGATTATTTATGTACTTGCAATAAACTCTTCACAGGGGCAGATTAATTGCCAGTGGGACCCTGGGTGCTTCCCCATATCTATCTATACATGCCACAATTCTGCCACAACTCCATCCACAACCAACCCAAGTCTGTCCTACCCTGGGCATACCATGCTGTGACCTAAACCGCCCAGCTTTGCCCCAACCCACCTGTGCCCACTCTCTTACACTGATGCTGAGATAGGTCTAAAATTGTATTATTACCCCCAGGAGGGTTATTTTTTTCATAGAACAAAAGCAGTAGCCCAATGAAATAGCCCTCCCAGCCCCAAGGTGACTCCCTTCCTGCAGGTAGGTTCCTTTGGTGTCTGACGAGGTCTCTAACAAAAGGCTTACATACTTTGTAGGAATGCCATTTTACCCAAACCCTAGAATGGGAAGCAGTCTCCATTACTGGAGGAGATCTTTGTTGTTGGCTGCTAAGTTGAAATTCCTACAGCTGCTGCTGTACTGTGTGTGACACATAAGCTGTAACTCTCAGGATATCTTGGGGCTGCTGAGAGCTGTAGTCCAACGCACCCATATGTATATTATGTCTGGGGTTAATGCAACATTCTGAATCTATTTCTGTAGTGACTTCCCAGTGTCACGACTCTCTCATTACTTTGTATTGGGGCAGAGGTGAATTGGTTTTCAGCCACTAGAGGGAGTGTCACTACTCTCTCATTGCTTTGTATTGGGGCAGAGGTGAATTGGTTTTCAGCCACTAGAGGGAGTCACTACTCTCTCATTACTTTGTATTGGGGCAGAGGTGAATTGGTTTTCAGCCACTAGAGGGAGTGTCACTACTCTCTCATTGCTTTGTATTGGGGCAGAGGTGAATTGGTTTTCAGCCACTAGAGGGAGTGTCACTACTCTCTCATTGCTTTGTATTGGGGCAGAGATAAATTGGTTTTCAGCCACTAGAGGGAGTGTCACTACTCTCTCATTGCTTTGTATTGGGGCAGAGATAAATTGGTTTTCAGCCACTAGAGGGAGTGTCACTACTCTCTCATTGCTTTGTATTGGGGCAGAGATAAATTGGTTTTCAGCCACTAGAGGGAGTGTCACTACTCTCTCATTGCTTTGTATTGGGGCAGAGGGGAATTGGTTTACAGCCACTAGAGGGAGTATCACTACTCTCTCATTACTTTGTATTGGGGCAGAGGTGAATTGGTTTTCAGCCACTAGAGGGGGTGTCACTACTCTCTCATTGCTTTGTATTGGGGCAGAGATAAATTGGTTATCAGCCACTAGAGGGAGTGTCACTACTCTCTCATTGCTTTGTATTGGGGCAGAGATAAATTGGTTTTCAGCCACTAGAGGGAATGTCACTACTCTCCCATTGCTTTGTATTGGGGCAGAGATAAATTGGTTTTCAGCCACTAGAGGGAGTGTCACTAGTCTCTCATTACTTTGTATTGGGGCAGAGGTGAATTGGTTTTCAGCCACTAGAGGGAGTGTCACTAGTCTCTCATTACTTTGTATTGGGGCAGAGGGGAATTGGTTTTCAGCCACTAGAGGGAATGTCACTACTCTCCCATTGCTTTGTATTGGGGCAGAGGTGAATTGGTTTTCAGCCACTAGAGGGAGTGTCACTAGTCTCTCATTACTTTGTATTGGGGCAGAGGTGAATTGGTTTTCAGCCACTAGAGGGAGTGTCACTAGTCTCTCATTACTTTGTATTGGGGCAGAGGGGAATTGGTTTTCAGCCACTAGAGGGAGTGTCACTACTCTCTCATTACTTTGTATTGGGGCAGAGGGGAATTGGTTTTCAGCCACTAGAGGGAGTGTCACTAGTCTCTCATTACTTTGTATTGGGGCAGAGGGGAATTGGTTTTCAGCCACTAGAGGGAGTGTAACTACTCTCTCATTACTTTGTATTGGGGCAGAGGGGAATTGGTTTTCAGCCACTAGAGGGAGTCTCACGACTTTCTCATTGCTTTGTATTGGGGCAGAGGTGAATTGGTTTACAGCCACTAGAGGGGGTGTCACTACTCTCTCATTGCTTTGTATTGGGGCAGAGGTGAATTGGTTTACAGCCACTAGAGGGAGTCACTACTCTCTCATTACTTTGTATTGGGGCAGAGGTGAATTGGTTTACAGCCACTAGAGGGAGTATCACTACTCTCTCATTACTTTGTATTGGGGCAGAGGTGAATTGGTTTTCAGCCACTAGAGGGAGTCTCACTACTCTCTCATTGCTTTGTATTGGGGCAGAGGTGAATTGGTTTACAGCCACTAGAGGGAGTGTCACTACTCTCTCATTACTTTGTATTGGGGCAGAGGTGAATTGGTTTTCAGCCACTAGAGGGAGTGTCACTACTCTCTCATTACTTTGTATTGGGGCAGAGGGGAATTGGTTTTAAGCCACTAGAGGGAGTGTCACTACTCTCTCATTACTTTGTATTGGGGCAGAGGGGAATTGGTTTTAAGCCACTAGAGTGAGTGTCACTACTCTCTCATTGCTTTGTATAGGGGCAGAGGTGAATTGGTTTACAGCCACTAGAGGGAGTGTCACTACTCTCTCATTACTTTGTATTGGGGCAGAGGTGAATTGGTTTTCAGCCACTAGAGGGAGTGTCACTACTCTCTCATTGCTTTGTATTGGGGCAGAGGGGAATTGGTTTTCAGCCACTAGAGGGAGTGTCACTACTCTTTCATTGCTTTGTATTGGGACAGAGGTGAATTGGTTTACAGCCACTAGAGGGAGTCACTACTCTCTCATTACTTTGTATTGGGGAAGAGATAAATTGGTTTTCAGCCACTAGAGGGAGTGTCACTACTCTCTCATTGCTTTGTATTGGGGCAGAGGTGAATTGGTTTACAGCCACTAGAGGGAGTCACTACTCTCTCATTACTTTGTATTGGGGCAGAGGGGAATTGGTTTTAAGCCACTAGAGGGAGTGTCACTACTCTCTCATTACTTTGTATTGGGGCAGAGGGGAATTGGTTTTCACCCACTAGAGGGAGTGTCACTACTCTCTCATTACTTTGTATTGGGGCAGAGGGGAATTGGTTTTCAGCCACTAGAGGGAGTCTTACAAACTCTCTCATTACTTTGTATTGGGGCAGAAATGATTTACAAAAGGCGTTTAAATGGTATATATGTGAACACAATTATTTAGAACTAAAATGAGGGCAAATGATTCGCAAAATAACTTTTAATCAATTAAGTTATGAAATATTACAAATATTATGAGGTCAGGTAGTTTACACTTTATACTGGGCCCAATAATAATATAATATTAGCCTCCCCCCCTAAACTCTGGGAATAAAAAACTACATTAGTATCCCCCTGGGCCCCCTAGCCATCCTGTGCCCCCCCCCCCACCCCCAGCAGTCACATGGTCTGACCCTGTCTGTATTTATTTTCTCCATTACATTGCAGCTAGGAAGGGGACTTCCTCTTAGACCAGAGGAAATGAAATATCACCATCAGTGTAGGAAGGGGTTCCTTAGTGTAAGGCCAGTCAATTCATACAGAATGTCCTACACAAGGTCCCATCTCCTTTTGGATCGGGTAGGGCCCTTTGTACCTCTTGTATTGGCTTTTTCACAGTGTTGAAGCAGAAGAACTAAGCAGCCATAGTTTGGGTCCACTAGAAATACAAGGAGGCCACTAGAAGTCTGTTTTGCCCTTGGCTCTAGATGTTAATCTCTATATGAGCTCATCTGGGGCAAATATAGGACAACATGAGGTCCACTTCATTCCTGATAACTGGAGCTCCTGGGTGGATATCTTCAGGCAGGTAATGGCAGGAGGTCATGTCCCAAACATCCAGGATAGTGACCGCCATCCCCTTGAACATAGCTCTGAGTAACAAGTCCAGCTGAAGGGAGAGCCAGTCACTGCCATAAATGGATTTGTAGCCGGTGTTAGCCGACTTAATCAGCACAGTGGTCTCAGGGCTCCGGAAGAGCAGAGAGGAAATTGCCCTCCGTAACCTTGACAACCTCTGTATGTAGACGCTAACTGGGTAGGTGGTGAAGTGGGCCCAGAGGGTAAAGACCACTACGGTTTGTGGTCCCCCACCAATCCCATACAGGTGGGCTGCCTCATAGTGCAGGTCGGAGATCATAGTCTTGGTGGTGCGCAAAGGGTTTCCATGGGCCCGCCATCTCATTACCAGGCCGGCATCTGGATCCACCGCCAGCAACGGGCCAGACTGGTAATTTACATGCAGATCAATTCTTTTCAGAGCTGAAGAAAGAATCAGAATTCTGTTTAGTCTTCTCTCCTGTTCTAGACTCTTCTATGTTCTAGGACTATCAACTGTAGCCAGTGAGTCTACTTTGTGCATTCATTCCGGCACCCTAACCCTACAGCATAATTCCCTTTATCTGTCATCAACACCCGCCCAAACACATTCCTTTCCCTATTCTAGAGGAGAAGATAAGTCCAAAGCAACTGGACTTTCTGAGTTTTCTTTGTAGGGAATTCCTGACATTTCAGACCAGCATTTCGTACATGACTGCAAATATGAAATGTTGTGAAACCACCGGGGAAGACAAAATGGCACCATACATTGCTGACAAGCAGCACCGGAGGCCCCTTCCTCTGCCGAGGGGTGGGTGTTCCTTACTACGCTGAACATGTATTTATTAACAAAGAATCCTGTTGTGTTGCTGTTGTATTTAACCAGCTGACCGGTAGGTGTTTCCTAGGGCCCCTCAATGAGTAACTGCCTCCTTCTAACATTTACTTTTTCTTTGACCTTCTATATCTTTACTTACCTTGACCTTTTAAGCCTTATTCTTCCTTTGACCTACATAACCTTATTTTACTGTTACTTTCTAACATTTACTTTTCCTTTGACCTTGTAACTACTGTTCTTCTGTTGACCTTCAGGCTCTTCTTCTCCCTTTGACCTTCTAACCCTAATTGTTTATAAAACTTACTTTGCCTTTGGCCTTCTAAACCTTAATGTTTCTGACCTTCTTATACTTACACTTACTTTTACCTTTCAAGACTTCCTTTGGCCTACTAACCCTTAGCCCCTAGCCTTCCTGTGACTTTGTACTCTTACTCCCCCTTTGACTTTCTCACACTTTTTCTTTCTTTCACCTTCCATCCCTTACTCTTCCTTTGACCTTCTAATTCTTTTTCTTTCTTTCACCTTCCATCCCTTACTCCCTCTTTGACCTTCTAACACTTTTTCTTTTTTTCATCTTCCATCCCTTACTCCTCCTTTGACCTTCTAATGCTTTTTCTTTCTTTTTACCTTCCATCCCTTACTCCTCCTTTGACCTTATAACACTTTCTTTTTTTCACCTTCCATCCCTTACTCCCCCTTTGACCTTCTAATGCTTTTTCTTTTTTTCACCTTCCATCCCTTACTCCTCCTTTGACCTTCTAACGCTTTTTCTTTCTTTCGCCTTCCATCCCTTACTCCTCCTTTGACCTTATAACACTTTCTTTTTTTCACCTTCCATCCCTTACTCCCCCTTTGACCTTCTAATGCTTTTTCTTTTTTTCACCTTCCATCCCTTACTCCTCCTTTGACCTTCTAACGCTTTTTCTTTCTTTCGCCTTCCATCCCTTACTCCTCCTTTGACCTTATAACACTTTCTTTTTTTCACCTTCCATCCCTTACTCCCCCTTTGACCTTCTAATGCTTTTTCTTTCTTTCCCCTTCCATCCCTTACTCCTCCTTTGACTTTCTCACACTTTTTCTTTTTTTCACCTTCCATCCCATACTCCCTCTTTGACCTTCTAACACTTTCTTTTTTTCATCTTCCATCCCTTACTCCCCCTTTGACCTTCTAATGCTTTTTCTTTTTTTCACCTTCCATCCCTTACTCCCCCTTTGACCTTCTAATGCTTTTTCTTTCTTTCACCTTCCATCCCTTACTCTTCCTTTGACCTACTCACCCATATTTTTCCTTTTACTTTCTAACCGTTAATATCCCTATGACCTTCTACCCATATGTATTCCCTTTGACCTTCTACCACTTAATCTGACTTTGACCTTCTAACCATTATCTTTCAAAACCTTCTAAACCTTTCTCTTCCTTTCACCTTGGCCTACACCTTTTCCCTAATTTATACTACACATGTTTCCATTGACCATATCAGCTTTGAAATTCTTTACATTCTCTGGTCAATCCACCTGGATGGACCAACCACCTAGTAGATATTGGACAAATGTCCAAACTATGGGTTATTGTACTTTATGAGCCCAACCACATTCTATGCACATAATACACTATACTGTATTGTCTCATGTTCTTACTTGGTATGAATCTCTCCAGATACTCAAACCACTGGCGTAGAGTAGAATCCCCAAACATGTGTATGTCCTTCCCTTTAAGGCAGGCACGAGCATCCGGCGGGCTGGGAAAATGTCTTCCCAGACAGATCAACGATGTCCAAATGTCATTGTAATAAAAGCCAGATGGCTGGCTGGGTTCCTGACCAGGAGAACAGACCTGAAGCCTGGATGTGAGGCCTACAAAAGATAGGTGGTACTGGGGGCAGGATAATATAAGTTGGGGAGGAGAGAGAGACAGAGAAAGCCAGGAAGTGCTGTTAGTGTAAGGGAGGTGGGTGGAAGAGGAGAAGGAAACACAAGATTTAGGACCAAGACATAAGAACATACAAGAGGCTCTACTGCTTATAGTTGCTCTGTGTATGGTTGGTCTCTTACCTGTAGAGTTGATGGCTGGGTCTATCTTGATCGAAGTAAAAGCTCCGTTAATATTCTGGGCAGTGACAGAACTGAGTGAGAGATATGGCAGTTTAGTTTTCCCAAAGGCAGGTTTCATGCTTAGTAGGTAGTCGGCTATCCAATCAAGCACGTAACTATAGAGGAAGCAGACCCCACAGTTGTGGGAGGACCCAATGGAGCAGACTGTGCTCGCCAAGCCCCTACGCTTTTTTTTTTTGCAGGGGGGCCCAAAGACAACTTGTATATTACATTTTCCCACATGCTTTCCCAGCAGGACTAGTGCAACAGTGAGTATAAGTCACCGGCCACAGTGTCTGTTTTATCTTAGATTTATTTCATAAAGGAAATTTAGGTCATCGTGTAGGTCCTACTCACCCACTGAGCAACGAATCCTCCAATGAGTTGGTCACTCTGCGGTACCCGCCCATGGAGTGATAGACCAATGAGTGGCAAGGCATCTTCTGGGGTTTTAAGCACTGCCAGGTGTCCCCACTTACAGGTTCATTGTAGTTACACACGTCTTGTCCTGGGAGCTCAATGTTACATTCTTTTTCCTCAGTGCTTCCATTGAAATGGAAATACCCATTAAAATACACCTGTGGGGCAAAATGACAACCAGGTTAGTCTACAAAATGTGCTGTCAATATGATCCAAGTGGTATAACAGCAGACAGGGTTTCTCATCCTTGGGTGCTATTCTCATAAATACCACTAGTTGGGGCAAGAGAGCATATTTAGGAATGCAAATTATTTCTGAATTCATATGATCTCTACAATGCTGAAATCTTCGCTTGCCTTCAAGAAATCAGTTTTTTGAAGGTTAAAGGAGTCCCGAGGGGGGGAGTGTAAAAAATCATTGCCTCTCATTGTATTTAAAGTATTTGGGGCTAAAGTTCTCACTCAGATAAAAGTGAGTGAGTGTAGGACCGGACAGACTGGGGGTGAGTGAGTGTAGGACAGGCCAGACCGGGGGTGAGTGAGTGTAGGACTGGCCAGACCGGGGGTGAGTGAGTGTAGGACAGGCCAGACCGGGGGTGAGTGTGTGTAGGACAGGCCAGACTGGGGGTGAGTGAGTGTAGGACAGGCCAGACTGGGGGTGAGTGAGTGTAGGACAGGCCAGACTGGGGGTGAGTGAGTGTAGGACTGGCCAGACTGGGGGTGAGTGAGTGTAGGACAGGCCAGACTGGGGGTGAGTGAGTGTAGGACTGGCCAGACTGGGGGTGAGCGAGTGTAGGACAGACCGGGGGTGAGTGAGTGTAGGACTGGCCAGACTGGGGGTGAGTGAGTGTAGGACTGGCCAGACTGGGGGTGAGTGAGTGTAGGACAGGCCAGACCGGGGGTGAGTGAGTGTAGGACTGGCCAGACTGGGGGTGAGTGAGTGTAGGACAGGCCAGACTGGGGGTGAGTGAGTGTAGGACAGGCCAGACTGGGGGTGAGTGAGTGTAGGACAGGCCAGACTGGGGGTGAGTGAGTGTAGGACTGGCCAGACTGGGGGTGAGTGAGTGTAGGACAGCCAGACCGGGGGTGAGTGAGTGTAGGACAGGCCAGACCGGGGGTGAGTGAGTGTAGGACAGGCCAGACCGGGGGTGAGTGAGTGTAGGACAGGCCAGACCGGGGGTGAGTGAGTGTAGGACAGGCCAGACCGGGGGTGAGTGAGTGTAGGACAGGCCAGACCGGGGGTGAGTGAGTGTAGGACAGGCCAGACCGGGGGTGAGTGAGCGTAGGACAGGCCAGACCGGGGTGAGTGAGTGTAGGACTGGCCAGACCGGGGGTGAGTGAGTGTAGGACTGGCCAGACTGGGGGTGAGCGAGTGTAGGACAGGCCAGACCGGGGGTGAGTGAGTGTAGGACAGGCCAGACCGGGGGTGAGCGAGTGTAGGACAGGCCAGACCGGGGTGAGTGAGTGACAGGCCAGACTGGGGGTGAGTGAGTGTAGGACAGGCCAGACTGGGGGTGAAGCGAGTGGTAGGACAGGCCAGACCGGGGGTGAGTGAGTGTAGGCCAGACCGGGGTGTGAGTGAGTGTAGGACATGCCAGACCAGGGGTGAGTGAGTGTAGGCCAGACCGGGGGTGAGTGAGTGTAGGCCAGACCGGGGGTGAGTGAGTGTAGGCCAGACCGGGGGTGAGTGAGTGTAGGACAGGGCCAGACCGGGGGTGAGTGAGTGTTGGACAGGCCAGACCGGGGGTGAGTGAGTGTAGGACAGGCCAGACCGGGGTGAGTGAGTGTAGGACATGCCAGACCAGGGGTGAGTGAGTGTAGGACAGGGACAGACCGGGGTGAGTGAGTGTAGGACATGCCAGACCGGGGTGAGTGAGTGTAGGACAGGACAGACCGGGGTGAGTGAGTGTAGGACAGGCCAGACCGGGGTGAGTGAGTGTAGGACAGGCCAGACCGGGGGTGAGTGAGTGTAGGACAGGACAGACCGGGGTGAGTGAGTGAGTGTAGGACAGGCCAGACCGGGGGTGAGTGAGTGTAGGACAGGACAGACCGGGGGTGAGTGAGTGTAGGACATGCCAGACCGGGGGTGAGTGAGTGTAGACAGGACAGACGGGGTGAGTGAGTGTAGGACAGGCCAGACTGGGGGTGAGTGAGTGTAGGACAGGCCAGACCGGGGGTGAGTGAGTGTAGGACATGCCAGACCAGGGGTGAGTGAGTGTAGGCCAGACCGGGGGTGAGTGAGTGTAGGACATGCCAGACCAGGGGTGAGTGAGTGTAGGCCAGACCGGGGGTGAGTGAGTGTAGGACAGGCCAGACTGGGGGTGAGTGAGTGTAGGACAGGCCAGACCGGGGGTGAGTGAGTGTAGGACAGGCCAGACCGGGGGTGAGTGAGTGTAGGCCAGACCGGGGGTGAGTGAGTGTAGGACAGGCCAGACCGGGGGTGAGTGAGTGTAGGACAGGCCAGACCGGGGGTGAGTGAGTGTAGGCCAGACCGGGGGTGAGTGAGTGTAGGCCAGACCGGGGGTGAGTGAGTGTAGGCCAGACCGGGGGTGAGTGTGACACAGTTGGGCAGCTTTTATATATTGCAATATATGGACAAACAATCCCTGTTGCTTAAAGGGGAGGGCATTGCTTGGTAGTTTAATGCACAGAATGGGTTAATGCCCTATGTATATTGATAATGGGGGAGTGCAGAGGGGCTCTTTTTGCTGTCTATATGAATTTTGTGGTTATTACACCCATACCTAATGGTTAAAAATGTAGTGATGAGCAACTTTCCCGTGTTTGCAAAAGTAAAGGGGATACAAATCACTGAATGACATGATGGGGGGAGGTAGAAGAGGGATAGACTGGCCCTTCCTTCTCTCACCCCTCCCTGAATGTATTATTCTCCTTTTACCTCTATGCTTCTTGACTTGACCCCCCTTCAACCATAGTCCCTCTACTTTTCCATCCATCTATCTGCCCCTGTCCCTCCCAAGCCTACAAAGATCCTTCAGGAGTAGAGATGCTGTAATAGGACTAAAAGGGTCTCTCTTGCCCAACCTTTCTCTAGTAAATCACTCATGTCACCAGGGGACAATAAGTTCAGTTTTGACATTTCTGCAGGGTCTTGGATAATGGAGAATACCCATAACAGGCCAACGCTAGGTAGACTTGAGGGCCCAGAAAAGCCTAATCCCTCCTATCAATGTTCTGCTATAGCGATGGGCCATACCATTATTGGCAACTATAGGGGACATTTGTTTTACACAACATCACTCATTCACCTTCTCGGGATGACTCTCTCTTTTGTCCTTAAGGACAGACACAGCCTCACTTGAGTGAATCAGCCTGATGTTCACCTGGGCCTCCCCTTCCCACGGAAGAAGAAACGTTGCCAAATAGGTGCCATTGTTAAGATCCGTTACACGTCCTGTGACCCCAGCTTTAATCACTGGGGAATGCAGCTTGGCTTGGAAGAAGTCCCCACCATAGGACTTGATATTTCCATAGTGATCTTTGGCCATTATAAGAACCTCTAATGTTTCCCCCGCGCGGTATATGGAACGTGGACTGAGCAGCTCGTACCGACACTCCTTGGGGTTGGTGGAAAGACTGAAGTCGGTGATGGAAGATGGAGGTGAAGGCCAGTCTATCAGTTTGAGAAGGTCTGCAAACTCTTCTGATCCTTGATTTGTAAGGTTGTTGTCCACCCAATGGGAATCACTGGATTTGTTGGGAGGAGATAGATAGAAATGATCCAAAGATTCCATCGGCAGATTTCTGTAGATAAACTATAAATTATATCAGTAAATGACCAGTTGTAGCCTCGCTTAGTTTACCATAGACTGCCATAGTAGGGGGGTACATTATCCCTTATAATACATGAGTGATACTCAGAGTTCCCTGTATAACTCAGCCTGCAGCCTTGTGCCTTTATATGGGCACAGAACCCCTCAGTGACTGCTAATATCCTTATCATTTACAGTAGGGGGTACATTATCCCTTATAATACATGAGTGATACTCAGAGTTCCCTGTATAACTCAGCCTGCAGCCTTGTGCCTTTATATGGGGGGCACAGAACCCCTCAGTGACTGCTAATATCCTTATCATTTACAGTAGGGGGGTACATTATCCCTTATAATACATGAGTGATACTCAGAGTTCCCTGTATAACTCAGCCTGCAGCCTTGTGCCTTTATATGGGGCACAGAACCCCTCAGTGACTGCTAATATCCTTATCATTTACAGTAGGGGGTACATTATCCCTTATAATACATGAGTGATACTCAGAGTTCCCTGTATAACTCAGCCTGCAGCCTTGTGCCTTTATATGGGGCACAGAACCCCTCAGTGACTGCTAATATCCTTATCATTTACAGTAGGGGGTACATTATCCCTTATAATACATGAGTGATACTCAGAGTTCCCTGTATAACTCAGCCTGCAGCCTTGTGCCTTTATATGGGCACAGAACCCCTCAGTGACTGCTAATATCCTTATCATTTACAGTAGGGGGTACATTATCCCTTATAATACATGAGTGATACTCAGAGTTCCCTGTATAACTCAGCCTGCAGCCTTGTGCCTTTATATGGGCACAGAACCCCTCAGTGACTGCTAATATCCTTTTCATTTACAGTAGGGGTACATTATCCCTTATAATACATGAGTGATACTCAGAGTTCCCTGTATAACTCAGCCTGCAGCCTTGTGCCTTTATATGGGCACAGAACCCCTCAGTGACTGCTAATATCCTTATCATTTACAGTAGGGGGTACATTATCCCTTATAATACATGAGTGATACTCAGAGTTCCCTGTATAACTCAGCCTGCAGCCTTGTGCCTTTATATGGGGGCACAGAACCCCTCAGTGACTGCTAATATCCTTATCATTTACAGTAGGGGGTACATTATCCCTTATAATACATGAGTGATACTCAGAGTTCCCTGTATTACTCAGCCTGCAGCCTTGTGCCTTTATATGGGGGGCACAGAACCCCTCAGTGACTGCTAATATCCTTATCATTTACAGTAGGGGGTACATTATCCCTTATAATACATGAGTGATACTCAGAGTTCCCTGTATAACTCAGCCTGCAGCCTTGTGCCTTTATATGGGGGCACAGAACCCCTCAGTGACTGCTAATATCCTTATCATTTACAGTAGGGGGTACATTATCCCTTATAATACATGAGTGATACTCAGAGTTCCCTGTATAACTCAGCCTGCAGCCTTGTGCCTTTATATGGGGCACAGAACCCTCAGTGACTGCTAATATCCTTATCATTTACAGTAGGGGGTACATTATCCCTTATAATACATGAGTGATACTCAGAGTTCCCTGTATAACTCAGCCTGCAGCCTTGTGCCTTTATATGGGCACAGAACCCCTCAGTGACTGCTAATATCCTTATCATTTACAGTAGGGGGTACATTATCCCTTATAATACATGAGTGATACTCAGAGTTCCCTGTATAACTCAGCCTGCAGCCTTGTGCCTTTATATGGGGGCACAGAACCCCTCAGTGACTGCTAATATCCTTATCATTTACAGTAGGGGGTACATTATCCCTTATAATACATGAGTGATACTCAGAGTTCCCTGTATAACTCAGCCTGCAGCCTTGTGCCTTTATATGGGGCACAGAACCCTCAGTGACTGCTAATATCCTTATCATTTACAGTAGGGGGTACATTATCCCTTATAATACATGAGTGATACTCAGAGTTCCCTGTATAACTCAGCCTGCAGCCTTGTGCCTTTATATGGGCACAGAACCCCTCAGTGACTGCTAATATCCTTATCATTTACAGTAGGGGGTACATTATCCCTTATAATACATGAGTGATACTCAGAGTTCCCTGTATAACTCAGCCTGCAGCCTTGTGCCTTTATATGGGCACAGAACCCTCAGTGACTGCTAATATCCTTATCATTTACAGTAGGGGGTACATTATCCCTTATAATACATGAGTGATACTCAGAGTTCCCTGTATAACTCAGCCTGCAGCCTTGTGCCTTTATATGGGCACAGAACCCTCAGTGACTGCTAATATCCTTATCATTTACAGTAGGGGGTACATTATCCCTTATAATACATGAGTGATACTCAGAGTTCCCTGTATAACTCAGCCTGCAGCCTTGTGCCTTTATATGGGGGGCACAGAACCCCTCAGTGACTGCTAATATCCTTATCATTTACAGTAGGGGGTACATTATCCCTTATAATACATGAGTGATACTCAGAGTTCCCTGTATAACTCAGCCTGCAGCCTTGTGCCTTTATATGGGGGGCACAGAACCCCTCAGTGACTGCTAATATCCTTATCATTTACAGTAGGGGGTACATTATCCCTTATAATACATGAGTGATACTCAGAGTTCCCTGTATAACTCAGCCTGCAGCCTTGTGCCTTTATATGGGCACAGAACCCCTCAGTGACTGCTAATATCCTTATCATTTACAGTAGGGGGTACATTATCCCTTATAATACATGAGTGATACTCAGAGTTCCCTGTATAACTCAGCCTGCAGCCTTGTGCCTTTATATGGGGGGCACAGAACCCCTCAGTGACTGCTAATATCCTTATCATTTACAGTAGGGGGTACATTATCCCTTATAATACATGAGTGATACTCAGAGTTCCCTGTATAACTCAGCCTGCAGCCTTGTGCCTTTATATGGGGGGCACAGAACCCCTCAGTGACTGCTAATATCCTTATCATTTACAGTAGGGGGTACATTATCCCTTATAATACATGAGTGATACTCAGAGTTCCCTGTATAACTCAGCCTGCAGCCTTGTGCCTTTATATGGGCACAGAACCCCTCAGTGACTGCTAATATCCTTATCATTTACAGTAGGGGGTACAGTATCCCTTATAATACATGAGTGATACTCAGAGTTCCCTGTATAACTCAGCCTGCAGCCTTGTGCCTTTATATGGGCACAGAACCCCTCAGTGACTGCTAATATCCTTATCATTTACAGTAGGGGGTACATTATCCCCTATAATACACAAGTGATACTCAGAGTCATAGTTTATATATGCTAGAATAATGAAAAGGAAGTAAATGTTAGTTATACAGTATAAAGGCCTATACAGGGCTGTAGTGATACATTTCACACCCACACTTGGTTATAGCTACTCTGGGGGCCCCTGCAGATTATAGGTACCAAGGAATTATACCCCTAGCTAATGCACACACTGTTATAGAACATTCCCCACATCTGTAATTGTCAATGTGGGTTAGGGGGAGGCAACTCCTCCCCTTCTGTGACATCACTGATGAGTTCATGCAAAGAGCCTTTGGATTGGGTCTGTTTTGGGGTGTAAATAGTCAATTAATATCCTATGTTCCCATTGTTGGAAGAGGGGGTACTGCTATTATGAGCTTGTGATGTAGTGGGAGGAGTTTAGATTGTGGGCAGGATTTGGCATGATTGGCGAATGACCGGGGCAGATTGGGGGTGTGGCTATGCACATGTACATTAGGGGCATTTTTTTTTTATTTGTGCCCATTTTACTTGTTGACAGGACCCACCACCCAGGGGGCTAATATTTGGGGCTCCCTAATGGGAGTACGGGGCCCCAGGATTCTTGATCAAGGCCCTGGTAATAGGCGTATACAGTATTTCAATTAGTCTTCCTATTTAATTGTTTGTGTTTTTGTATGTTTGAAATGTAAATACTTATCCGGTTGCTTTGAATAAATACCCTAACGACCAGGATGCAAACCTGAATAGCAGAGAGTGTAAACAGAAAGATAGAAATCACAATCACATTCAAAATAAAGAAATAGATGGAAAGGCCACATTCTCCCTATGAACACCAGACCTGCCATATTTTGCCCTGACGTCAGGTAATTATAGGTTGGTCCCACCCTGTGGGGCTGTTATTGTGCGACTGAATGTCCTAGAAATACTTTAGAGAGCTCTAGTATTTATCCATAATATACCAAATTAAACAGGTTTGTCTTCACGAAAAGAAGAATGGTGCCCCTAATGCTATGGTACCCATGGGCTTTATGGATAAAATACTGGGGAACCCCCTACAAACAGCACCGAGTCGTGTCCCGTACTTGTAAATAAACCCCACTATTTCTTATAGTTAGCCAGCAGATTCTACCAGTTAACCAATAAATCATATATTCTACCAGTTAACCAATATTATATATTCTACCAGTTAACCAATATTATATATTCTACCTATATCAACCAACAGATTTTGTATTATACCAATAGATTTTTTATTCTACCAATTAACCAACAGATTTTTTATTCTACCAATTAACCAATAGAATTTTTATTCTACCAATTAACCAATACATTTTTGATTCTACCAATTACCAATACATTATATATTCTACCAATTAACCAACAGGTTAATTATTCTACCAATTAACGAACAGATTTTTTTATTCTACCAATTAACTAATATTATATATTCTACCTATTAACCAATAAATTAAATTTTCTACCAATCAACCAATACAATTATATATCCTACCAATTAACCAACAGATTACACATGCCATATTACAATATATAAACTGTTTGACGCCAAAGCCTTTTCCAGTAACTGAGGCGCAGAATTCCCATGAGCCCCTAATTCCTGCTCGTTGCCTATTGGCTCAGCATTTACAGACTCCCTTTAGGGATTCAACAGTTCAACAATTAAGGGACCCCCTTAATACCACTGGCGGGTACGGTGGCTCATTGAACCCATTCCCCCTGCAGGGTTCAGTTCTAAGCGAGGCATTATCAGCAGGTTGTATGTTCCCCCTGTAGCTACACGGGTGTGCCCTGGTTACCGTACAGATAACAGCAATACAAATATGTGTATTGTGAAAAAAAAAGTGTGATATTATTGTTTTTTCCCTTAGGGCAGGGACTAGTGTAGTTGCAAACAGAATCTTTAGAAAGCACTGCATAACCTGTCGCAGCAATATATATATATATATACAATACATACTGAATAGACCACATCCCCTGCCATTGTAAGACAATCTTATGGCACCACCAAATGGGTGAAGGAGAGTTGAAGATTGTTAGAGATCAAGGGCTCAACAACCCATATAACTTTCAGTATATTATGCCCCCATCCCCATTACACTTACCCCAGCCATGAATGCCAGGCAGCACAGGAGAAGGAAGAAGTTCTTCCCAGCAAATCTCATGGTGCAAGCGTGTCCCTGGCTGTATGTTACACGCGTGTGTATTGCCAGAGAGCACTTACAGCAGCACTGAGAGAAGGCAGGTACCTGTGCAATGGGAATGAAGCCCTGCCTGCCTCTCTGTGGGATATTCAGTTCCTCTACTCCCAGCAGCTCTGTCCCTGCCCTCTGAGCCCTGTCTGTCTGCCTGTATTTGCCTCTACGGAACTGCACTCCCTGCGCTGCCTTAATGGCTTATATATTGCCAAAGATTTAAATTCTATAAATGTAAAATTTTTCCCCCGAGCCAGAAACGTCTCTACACATGTGGGATAGCAGGAATAGTAGGGAGAGATGGTGCCTATAGTAGCAGTGGGATAATAGCCTCTGGGAAGGGACTGGGGCTGTGGGATAGCAGGTATAGTAGGGAGAGATGGTGCCTATAGTAGCAGTGGGGGGATAATAGCCTCTGGGAAGGGACTGGGGCTGTGGGATAGCAGGTATAGTAGGGAGAGATGGTGCCTATAGTAGCAGTGGGGGGATAATAGCCTCTGGGAAGGGACTGGGGCTGTGGGATAGCAGGTATAGTAGGGAGAGATGGTGCCTATAGTAGCAGTGGGGGGATAATAGCCTCTGGGAAGGGACTGGGGCTGTGGGATAGCAGGTATAGTAGGGAGAGATGGTGCCTATAGTAGCAGTGGGGGGATAATAGCCTCTGGGAAGGGACTGGGGTTGTGGGATAGCAGGTATAGTAGGGAGAGATGGTGCCTATAGTAGCAGTGGGGGGATAATAGCCTCTGGGAAGGGACTGGGGCTGTGGGATAGCAGGTATAGTAGGGAGAGATGGTGCCTATAGTAGCAGTGGGATAATAGCCTCTGGGAAGGGACTGCGGCTGTGGGATAGCAGGTATAGTAGGGAGAGATGGTGCCTATAGTAGCAGTGGGGGGATAATAGCCTCTGGGAAGGGACTGGGGCTGTGGGATAGCAGGTATAGTAGGGAGAGATGCGTGCCTATAGTAGCAGTGGGATAATAGCCTCTGGGAAGGGACTGGGGCTTGGATAGCAGGTATAGTAGGGAGAGATGGTGCCTATAGTAGCAGTGGGGGATAATAGCCTCTGGGAAGGGACTGGGGCTGTGGGATAGCAGGTATAGTAGGGAGAGATGGTGCCTATAGTAGCAGTGGGGGGATAATAGCCTCTGGGAAGGGACTGCGGCTGTGGGAATAGCAGGTATAGTAGGGAGAGATGGTGCCTATAGTAGCAGTGGGGGATAATAGCCTCTGGGAAGGGACTGGGGCTGTGGGATAGCAGGTATAGTAGGGAGAGATGGTGCCTATAGTAGCAGTGGGGATAATAGCCTCTGGGAAGGGACTGGGGCTGTGGGATAGCAGGTATAGTAGGGAGAGATGGTGGCCTATAGTAGCAGTGGGGGGATAATAGCCTCTGGGAAGGGACTGGGGCTGTGGGATAGCAGGTATAGTAGGGAGAGATGGTGCCTATAGTAGCAGTGGGGGGATAATAGCCTCTGGGAAGGGAGTGTGGCTGTGGGATAGCAGGTATAAGTAAGGGAGAGATGGTGCCTATAGTAGCAGTGGGGGGATAATAGCCTCTGGGAAGGGACTGGGGCTGTGGGATAGCAGGTATAAGTAGGGAGAGATGGTGCCTATAGTAGCAGTGGGGGGGATAATAGCCTCTGGGAAGGGACTGGGGCTGTGGGATAGCAGGTATAGTAGGGAGAGATGGTGCCTATAGTAGCAGTGGGGGGATAATAGCCTCTGGGAAGGGACTGGGGCTGTGGGATAGCAGGTATAGTAGGGAGAGATGGTGCCTATAGTAGCAGTGGGGGGGATTAATAGCCTCTGGAAGGGACTGGGGCTGTGGATAGCAGGTATAGTAGGGAGAGATGGTGCCTATAGTAGCAGTGGGGGGATAATAGCCTCTGGGAAGGGACTGGGGCTGTGGGATAGCAGGTATAGTAGGGAGAGATGGTGCCTATAGTAGCAGTGGGATAATAGCCTCTGGGAAGGGACTGGGGCTGTGGGATAGCAGGTATAGTAGGGAGAGATGGTGCCTATAGTAGCAGTGGGGGGATAATAGCCTCTGGGAAGGGACTGGGGCTGTGGGATAGCAGGTATAGTAGGGAGAGATGGTGCCTATAGTAGCAGTGGGGGGATAATGTCAGTTGAAGCCTTTGGATATATCGCTATGCTAAACAAAGAAAGGTTTGGGACAGTTGGTGTCACTAAAACAAACAAAGAAGAGAGTCACCAACTAAATCCATGTGAATAATACTGACCATCTCCCAGAAAACTGGTTTAACGAGAATATGTTAAGCTTGGAAATCCCATGGGACAGTGACAGCTACGTGTGGCACTCAGTATAACAGGGGATTGAGAATGAATGGAGACCTATGGGAAGGGAAATGTCCCTTGGTCTATAGAAGGGATCCCCAACCTTCCTTACTCGGGAGCCACTGTCACATGTAAAAAGACTTGGGGAGCAACACAAGCACCATAAAAGTTCATGGAGGAGCCAAATAAGGGCTGTGATTGGCTATTAGGCAGCCTCTATGCACACTATGCCACTGGGAGCAACATCCAAGGGGTTGGGGAGCAACATGTTGCCCTCGGGCCACTGGTTGGGGATCACTGGGCTACAGCGACTAGCACTGGGCAGAGTTTCATCGTTGTTATGGGATGTACAAGCAAACGTTGGGGGGCTGGGGCCTGGTTATTATGGAGGGCAAATGGGTATAACTTGAAGTCCTTCCACTTGGTGTAGCAGCAGAAGAACAAAGAAAGGAACGGGTAATAGAATATGTGTTATTAAGGAAAGCCTGACAGGTTATAGTCACTAACCCAGTACTTAGGGGGCTTTATATACACATATACTGTATATAGTTGTTCAGAGTAAAGGAAAGCCTGACAGGTTATAGTCACTAACCCGGTAACTACGAGTAAGTGTGCGATTGGTTAATGGAAGTCACTGTGGCATTAGCTACTGGGAGTAACTGGTATAAATGGGGAAAGGGGAGACTGGCACAGGGAAGACAGGGCAAGTGGGCACATAAGGGGAAATGGGGAGAGGGGAGACTGGCACAGGGAAGACAGGGCAAGTGGGCACATAGGGGGAAATGGGGAGAGGGGAGACTGGCACAGGGAAGACAGGGCAAGTGGGCACATAGGGGGAAATGGGGAGAGGGGAGATTGGCACAGGGAAGACAGGGCAAGTGGGCACATAGGGGGAAATGGGGAGAGGGGAGACTGGCACAGGAAAGACAGGGCAAGTGGGCACATAGGGGGAAATGGGGAG
This sequence comes from Xenopus tropicalis, assembly GCF_000004195.4. Lineage (NCBI taxonomy): Eukaryota > Metazoa > Chordata > Amphibia > Anura > Pipidae > Xenopus > Xenopus tropicalis. The sequence goes on from NC_030679.2 coordinate 144,115,814, forward strand.
AGGGGAGACTGGCACAGGGAAGACAGGGCAAGTGGGCACATAGGGGGAAATGGGGAGAGGGGAGACTGGCACAGGGAAGAATGGGCAAGTGGGCACATAGGGGGAAATGGGGAGAGAGGAGACTGGCACAGGGAAGAATGGGCAAGTGGGCACATAGGGGGAAATGGAGAGAGGGGAGACTGGCACAGGGAAGACAGGGCAAGTGGGCACATAGGGGGAAATGGGGAGAGGGGAGACTGGCACACGGAAGACAGGGGAAGTGGGCACATAGGGGGAAATGGGGTGAGGGGAGACTGGCACAGGGAAGACAGGGCAAGTGGGCACATAGGGGGAAATGGGGAGAGGGGAGATTGGCACAGGGAAGACAGGGCAAGTGGGCACATAGGGGGAAATGGGGAGAGGGGAGATTGGCACAGGGAAGACAGGGCAAGTGGGCACATAGGGGGAAATGGGGAGAGGGGAGACTGGCACAGGGAAGACAGGGGAAGTGGGCACATAGGGGGAAATGGGGAGAGGGGAGACTGGCACAGGGAAGACAGGGCAAGTGGGCACATAGGGGGAAATGGGGAGAGGGGAGACTGGCACAGGGAAGACAGGGCAAGTGGGCACATAGGGGGAAATGGGGAGAGGGGAGATTGGCACAGGGAAGACAGGGCAAGTGGGCACATAGGGGGAAATGGGGAGAGGGAGACTGGCACAGGGAAGACAGGGCAAGTGGGCACATAGGGGGAAATGGGGAGAGGGGAGATTGGCACAGGGAAGACAGGGCAAGTGGGCACATAGGGGGAAATGGGGAGAGGGGAGACTGGCACAGGGAAGACAGGGCAAGTGGGCACATAGGGGGAAATGGGGAGAGGGGAGACTGGCACAGGGAAGACAGGGCAAGTGGGCACATAGGGGGAAATGGGGAGAGGGGAGACTGGCACAGGGAAGACAGGGCAAGTGGGCACATAGGGGGAAATGGGGAGAGGGGAGATTGGCACAGGGAAGACAGGGCAAGTGGGCACATAGGGGGAAATGGGGAGAGGGGAGACTGGCACAGGGAAGACAGGGCAAGTGGGGAAGACCAGAACATACAGAATATGAGGAGAAGGCGAGAGATTGGCAGATAGGGGGCTCGGTAGGATGTAGGGGTAACACCCTTGCATGCATTGAAGCCATTGTAGTTGAAAGCTTTAACCTTGTCTAAATCCAGTCATTTCCCGGCATGCTTGGGCTGTGCAAGTGTAAGCCATAATTATTATTGTTCTCAATGTCTTGGAGAAAGTCTAATTAATATAGACATAATATTGCTGGCTAATGGGGGGGGCTGGAGCAGCCGAGCAATTGCTTCATACGGTGATAACCCCCTGGGGTGGCTTGTCTGCTGGAACCTCACATCATAGGATCTATAGAATATTATTGTGTAAATGGCATTTGTGGTCCTGTTTGAAACTTCTGATATCAGTAGGTCTGGGTTCATTTGGGTCCAAGGGGATGGGATGATGAGAGGAAGAGTAATGAGAACCCTGGTTGGTCCAGTAAGGCCATTATTAATGAGCAATTTCATTATATCTCGGTACCATAGGTCAGTGTTTTGGAACCCTTTGCTGTGGGCCCAGTTACACCTAGTTATACCACTGATGAAATGACTGAGTAGAGATCATAGTAAGTCGTGATACCTACAAGGAAGGGCAGGGACAGTGGCATCGGAAATAAGTATTTTACTGCTGATAGACGTGCGGTTCCTTGGTAAGTTCTGTAAATATTAGCACTGATACAGCCGATCTAAAGAAACTGTTTGCTGAAGGGCTTAACGGGGGTTTAGGAAGGCAATTGTTGTGAATAAAGCTAATGTTACACGTGGCATATGGTCTGTAGCGTGTATTCTGCCTCCTGTCACTCAAAGCAATAACCCCCAACAAACAACGTCTATCATAAGACAGTAACCATAATAACCAATCAGACAACATCATTCGTTTCTGGAAAAAGGGGCGGTCGTTTATTAAAATTTTACTATAAATTCACCAAATATAAAATGCGGCCCCCCAAATCATTCCCATTTCAGGGAAAACCACCCGTTGTCATAGTAGACCTGGAAACAACACCAGTGCCAGTGAGCCCCTCAGTGTTTGCCACTCCGTTAAAATGGGCTCTGCTTGGTTTATCCCCGAGGCCAGAAAGCAAAATCTGTGCCAGGTGGGTTCCCAGCGGTTGCCCATATTGCCGCCTCTCTGCCTTTCAAAGTTTTTGAAGGCAGCTCTTTTGGGCAGGGCTCCCTTCACCTAAGCCCTCTTGTAGAGTGTAAGCTCTTTTGGGCAGGGCTCCCTTCCCCTAAGCTCTCTTGTAGATTGTAAGCTCTTTTGGGCAGGGCTCCCTTCACCTAAGCCCTCTTGTAGAGTGTAAGCTCTTTTGGGCAGGGCTCCCTTCCCCTAAGCTCTCTTGTAGATTGTAAGCTCTTTTGGGCAGGGCTCCCTTCACCTAAGCCCTCTTGTAGAGTGTAAGCTCTTTTGGGCAGGGCTCCCTTCCCCTAAGCTCTCTTGTAGATTGTAAGCTCTTTTGGGCAGGGCTCCCTTCCCCTAAGCTCTCTTGTAGATTGTAAGCTCTTTTGGGCAGGGCTCCCTTCCCCTAAGCTCTCTTGTAGATTGTAAGCTCTTTTGGGCAGGGCTCCCTTCCCCTAAGCTCTCTTGTAGATTGTAAGCTCTTTTGGGCAGGGCTCTCTTCCCCTAAGCTCTCTTGTAGATTGTAAGCTCTTTTGGGCAGGGCTCCCTTCCCCTAAGCTCTCTTGTAGATTGTAAGCTCTTTTGGGCAGGGCTCTCTTCCCCTAAGCTCTCTTGTAGATTGTAAGCTCTTTTGGGCAGGGCTCTCTTCCCCTAAGCTCTCTTGTAGATTGTAAGCTCTTTTGGGCAGGGCTCCCTTCCCCTAAGCCCTCTTGTAGAGTGTAAGCTCTTTTGGGCAGGGCTCTCTTCCCCTAAGCTCTCTTGTAGATTGTAAGCTCTTTTGGGCAGGGCTCCCTTCCCCTAAGCTCTCTTGTAGATTGTAAGCTCTTTTGGGCAGGGCTCCCTTCCCCTAAGCTCTCTTGTAGATTGTAAGCTCTTTTGGGCAGGGCTCCCTTCCCCTAAGCTCTCTTGTAGATTGTAAGCTCTTTTGGGCAGGGCTCCCTTCCCCTAAGCCCTCTTGTAGAGTGTAAGCTCTTTTGGGCAGGGCTCCCTTCCCCTAAGCTCTCTTGTAGATTGTAAGCTCTTTTGGGCAGGGCTCCCTTACCCTAAGCTCTCTTGTAGAGTGTAAGCTCTTTTGGGCAGGGCTCCCTTCCCCTAAGCTCTCTTGTAGATTGTAAGCTCTTTTGGGCAGGGCTCCCTCCATCTAAGCTCTCTTGTAGATTGCAAGCTCTTTTGGGCAGGGCTCCCTTCCCCTAAGCTCTCTTGTAGATTGTAAGCTCTTTTGGGCAGGGCTCCCTTCATCTAAGCTCTCTTGTAGATTGCAAGCTCTTTTGGGCAGGGCTCCCTTCCCCTAAGCTCTCTTGTAGATTGTAAGCTCTTTTGGGCAGGGCTCTCTTCACCTAAGCTCTCTTGTAGATTGTAAGCTCTTTTGGGCAGGGCTCCCTTACCCTAAGCTCTCTTGTAGAGTGTAAGCTCTTTTGGGCAGGGCTCCCTTCCCCTAAGCTCTCTTGTAGATTGTAAGCTCTTTTGGGCAGGGCTCCCTTACCCTAAGCTCTCTTGTAGATTGTAAGCTCTTTTGGGCAGGGCTCCCTTACCCTAAGCTCTCTTGTAGATTGTAAGCTCTTTTGGGCAGGGCTCCCTTACCCTAAGCTCTCTTGTAGATTGTAAGCTCTTTTGGGCAGGGCTCCCTTCATCTAAGCTCTCTTGTAGATTGCAAGCTCTTTTGGGCAGGGCTCTCTTCCCCTAAGCTCTCTTGTAGATTGTAAGCTCTTTTGGGCAGGGCTCCCTTCCCCTAAGCTCTCTTGTAGATTGTAAGCTCTTTTGGGCAGGGCTCCCTTCATCTAAGCTCTCTTGTAGATTGTAAGCTCTTTTGGGCAGGGCTCCCTTCCCCTAAGCTCTCTTGTAGATTGTAAGCTCTTTTGGGCAGGGCTCCCTTCCCCTAAGCTCTCTTGTAGAGTGTAAGCTCTTTTGGGCAGGGCTCCCTTCCCCTAAACTCTCTTGTAGATTGTAAGCTCTTTTGGGCAGGGCTCCCTTCCCCTGAGCTCTCTTGTAGATTGTAAGCTCTTTTGGGCAGGGCTCCCTTCCCCTAAGCTCTCTTGTAGATTGTAAGCTCTTTTGGGCAGGGCTCTCTTCCCCTAAGCTCTCTTGTAGAGTGTAAGCTCTTTTGGGCAGGGCTCTCTTCCCCTAAGCTCTCTTGTAGATTGTAAGCTCTTTTGGGCAGGGCTCTCTTCCCCTAAGCTCTCTTGTAGATTGTAAGCTCTTTTGGGCAGGGCTCCCTTCCCCTAAGCTCTCTTGTAGAGTGTAAGCTCTTTTGGGCAGGGCTCCCTTCCCCTCCTGTATCGGTTACTGATTGCTTTATATGTTACTCTGTATGCCCAATGTATGTAACCCACTTATTGTACAGCGCTGCGGGATATGTTGGCGCTTTATAAATAAATGTTAATAATAATAATAATAATAATAATAAATCCCAAACAAACCCCCCAGACTGATTTCATCCGCCCTATTACCCACACAGCCCTAATGGGGCTTCTTTTGTATTCACTGCACTCAGCCTCTTCTCTTTCTCCTCCAGTGCAAAAACGCCACAGAATAAAATGACACTTCTGTCCTTCCCCACCGACATCTACTCCCATTAAATCCCGTGGCCTCTGCCCGTAAGTGCAGATTTTAGCCTAAAAATTCTGATCTGAAACCTCCAATGTGCCCAGCTGCCTCTGTATCCCAGGCACCCAGGTATCCCAGTGTTGGATTGGGTACCAGAGGCCCTCAAGAAAACAGTAGACCTCAGGCCTCACTCTTAGCTTCTCACTTCAATTATCTTCTTTATTCAGGGCCCCTTTTAGGCACCAAAGGGCTCTGGGCAAAATTTCATTGGTGGGCCCCCACTGCCCCAATAACCCCTCAGACACATGAAGTTCAATACAGTAAGGTAGGCAGAGAAGAAAAGGTGTTTGCTTACTGAAGTAGACATGATGCCCGGGGGTGCCGCCCTGGCCCAACCGCCCTGGGAGCAATGACAAAATGGTGAAGCCGCAAAGAAAAGGGCAAAGGCATGAAAATCATACTGTTCCAGGTGATTAAAATGAGGGGTCTGCCATCTTTGCAGGACGCTTCTGCCAGACGTTATCCCCCAATCAGTTGACCCATCTATCCAGGTGAGCCCTGGGCAAATGCCCCTTTTGCCCATTTATTCATGGTACCTTAACAGATGTGAAACCTGCCTACCTGATTCTTGCTTCCCAGGAAGTCCTTGTCTGTTTTCTTAACTGGGGGAGCAGGAGGGCCCACTAACGCTGCAGGAATCCCCTGATCTGTTTGTGTTAGAGTATGGTAGCCAATAGAGAGCTTTCCAATGGAGACCTTATCATTCTAATTCAATTGATAGCATCTGGTCCCTTTTTGGGAGAGGTTAAGCCTTAAAGAGCAAGTAAAGTCGAAAACCATTGCACGACTTAGCAAAACTTAGTTTACATCCTGTGCATTCTAACACTGCGATGTTCTAATTTAAGTCCCCTGTAAGGAAATATCTACTTTAAAATCAACCATGTACCTCCGCTTCCTTGTATGGCACTGCTCTCCCAGCCTCCTCCCAAGCAGCGCTGTCCTGGACAGTTTCTGAAACGAAGCATGCGCAGTATGCGCTCCTGCACTCAGCATGAAGGGTCACGGGTCATGATCACGGGGTCAGTGGGTGGACGCGATGCTGGAGCATACGCATTTTGACGCTCGTCGTGAAGCCAGAAGCAGGGGGAAATAAAGATGGCGGCGCGTACCAGCAGAGCGAGTGAGGATGCATAAAAGCGATTTTACAACGAACGGTACATATTTTGCTGGTTTTGATTTAGCGTCCTACTCTGTCTGGGGTCTGTATAAGTGCACAATAAAGGATTTTAATCTGCTTGCCTTGCTCTTTAAGATTTTTTTCAGAAGATATTTCTGCCCTAATCTTGAATCTGTGCCAGGGATATCTGGGAGCCTGGAACAAGATGATGTGCAAATGAAATGGGGGGCATATTGATCTCACAAGACCAAAACATGGAGACTCTGTAATAATAAAACAGTACCTGTACTTGATCCCAACTAAGATATAATTACCCCTTATTGGGGCAGAACAGCCCTATTGGGTTTATTTAATGGTTAAATGATTCCCTTTTCTCTGTAATAATAAAACAGTACCTGTACTTGATCCCAACTAAGATATAATTACCCCTTATTGGGGGCAGAACAGCCCTATTGGGTTTATTTCATGGTTAAATGATTCCCTTTTCTCTGTAATAATAAAACAGTACCTGTACTTGATCCCAACTAAGATATAATTACCCCTTATTGGGGCAGAACAGCCCTATTGGGTTTATTTCATGGTTAAATGATTCCCTTTTCTCTGTAATAATAAAACAGTACCTGTACTTGATCCCAACTAAGATATAATTACCCCTTATTGGGGCAGAACAGCCCTATTGGGTTTATTTCATGGTTAAATGATTCCCTTTTCTCTGTAATAATAAAACAGTACCTGTACTTGATCCCAACTAAGATATAATTACCCCTTATTGGGGGCAGAACAGCCCTATTGGGTTTATTTAATGGTTAAATGATTCCCTTTTCTCTGTAATAATAAAACAGTACCTGTACTTGATCCCAACTAAGATATAATTACCCCTTATTGGGGGCAGAACAGCCCTATTGGGTTTATTTAATGGTTAAATGATTCCCTTTTCTCTGTAATAATAAAACAGTACCTGTAATTGATCCCAACTAAGATATAATTACCCCTTATTGGGGCAGAACAGCCCGATTGGGTTTATTTCATGGTTAAATGATTCCCTTTTCTCTGTAATAATAAAACAGTACCTGTACTTGATCCCAACTAAGATATAATTACCCCTTATTGGGGCAGAACAGCCCTATTGGGTTTATTTCATGGTTAACCCTTTTACTGCCAGCCATTTTGGTCAAAGCGGAACTTGTATTGCCAGACAGTTTTTGAACATTTTGCACTGTTTCACTTTAGGGGCCTTTCCTCGGGGGGACTTTTAGTTTACCAAGGAAAACAATATATCGTTTTTTTCAGAACAACCTAAGCTTTCAAAATATGGTAGAATTTTTGTGTAATTCCAATTCTGTAACAAGATATAGGCTTCTAAATGTCTAAAAATGCAAAAAAAATCAAATTTTCCATAATATAATCACACATACTAGAAACAAAAATTATTTTATGCACGAATATACAACTGATTTGGAAAGTCCCATGTCTCCTGAACGTGCCAATACCAAATATATATAGTTTTATGGAGATTTCTCACTTGTATAGGTCAAAACTCCCAGCAGTACACTACCAAATTCCCAAAGCACTGCTCCAAAAAAACTGCATACTTTGGATTTCAAGGCCAAAATTCCACTAACAGAAGGTTTATCCCAGAAAATTGTACATTTTTGGAAAGAACAGATTCTGGGGAATACAGAATAGGCACAACTGTCTGTCTACTCCAAACTATCAAGTTGCAATGCTTTCCTAAAGTTATTGGTTTTTATCAAAATTTGTGATTTTTTTTAAAAATCGCTTCAAAGCTTCTAGTCTATAGTATCTTATCTCCTACAGGTCATAAAGTAACCAAATAAAACACCCTAAATATGAATGCCTGGGGTCCACTGAACAGTTTGATGCCCAATATGTATAGGTTTACCTAAGTATGTGGCATGTAGGGGCCCCAATGTGAACATACCCCCATATGAACTGTCATTTCTGTCATTTCAGCTTCTGCAAAATCAACACATTTACATCATTATATGTGGGATGAAGCTAGTAAAAGTACGCTCACCCCAGAAAGTCATATATTTTTGGAAAGTACACATTCCCCCGAATCTAAAATGGGTACCCATGTCTTTCTACTCCAAAGTACCAAGCCGCACAGCTTTTCTAAAGTTAGCAATTTTGATGACATTTCCAAAAATCCCCTCAAAGCTTCCACTTTGAAGCATCTTATCTCCCACATAGCATTAGGTACCAAGATAAAACACCCTGAATTTGAACGCCAGGGGTCCACTGAACAGTTTGATGCCCAATATGTATAGGTTTACCTAAGTATGTGGCATGTAGGGGCCCCAATGTGAACATACCCCCATATGAAATGTCATTTCTGTCATTTCAGCTCCTGCAAAATCAACACATTTACATTATTATATGTGTGATAAAGCTACAAAAAAGTACGCTCACCCCAGAAAGTCATATATTTTTGGAAAGTACACATTCCCCCGAATCTAAAATGGGTACCCATGTCTTTCTACTCCAAAGTACCAAGCCGCACAGCTTTTCTAAAGTTAGCAATTTTGATGACATTTCCAAAAATCCCCTCAAAGCTTCCATTTTGAAGCATCTTATCTCCCACATAGCATTAGGTACCAAGATAAAACACCCTGAATTTGAACACCAGGGGTCCACTGAACAGTTTGATGCCCAATATGTATAGGTTTACCCAAGTATGTGGCATGTAGGGGCCCGAATGTGAACATACCCCCATATGAACTGTCATTTCTGTCATTTCAGCTCCTGCAAAATCAACACATTTACATCATTATATGTGGGATAAAGCTACAAAAAAGTACGCTCACCCCAGAAAGTCATATATTTTTGGAAAGTACACATTCCCCCGAATCTAAAATGGGTACCCATGTCTTTCTACTCCAAAGTACCAAGCCGCACAGCTTTTCTAAAGTTAGCAATTTTGATGACATTTCCAAAAATCCCCTCAAAGCTTCCACTTTGAAGCATCTTATCTCCCACATAGCATTAGGTACCAAGATAAAACACCCTGAATTTGAACACCAGGGGTCCACTGAACAGTTTGATGCCCAATATGTATAGGTTTACCCAAGTATGTGGCATGTAGGGGCCCGAATGTGAACATACCCCCATATATACTGTCATTTCTGTCATTTCAGCTCCTGCAAAATCAACACATTTACATCATTATATGTGAGATAAAGCTACAAAAAAGTACGCTCACCCCAGAAAGCCATATATTTTTGGAAAGTACACATTCCCCCGAATCTAAAATGGGTACCCATGTCTTTCTACTCCAAAGTACCAAGCCGCACAGCTTTTCTAAAGTTAGCAATTTTGATGACATTTCCAAAAATCCCCTCAAAGCTTCCATTTTGAAGCATCTTATCTCCCACACAGCATTAGGTACCAAGATAAAACACCCTGAATTTGAACGCCAGGGGTCCACTGAACAGTTTGATGCCCAATATGTATAGGTTTACCTAAGTATGTGGCATGTAGGGGCCCCAATGTGAACATACCCCCATATATACTGTCATTTCTGTCATTTCAGCTCCTGCAAAATCAACACATTTACATCATTATATGTGGGATAAAGCTACAAAAAAGTACGCTCACCCCAGAAAGTCATATATTTTTGGAAAGTACACATTCCCCCGAATCTAAAATGGGTACCCATGTCTTTCTACTCCAAAGTACCAAGCCGCACAGCTTTTCTAAAGTTAGCAATTTTGATGACATTTCCAAAAATCCCCTCAAAGCTTCCACTTTGCAGCATTTTATCTCCCACATAGCATTAGGTACCAAGATAAAACACCCTGAATTTGAACACCAGGGGTCCACTGAACAGTTTGATGCCCAATATGTATAGGTTTACCCAAGTATGTGGCATGTAGGGGCCCGAATGTGAACATACCCCCATATATACTGTCATTTCTGTCATTTCAGCTCCTGCAAAATCAACACATTTACATCATTATATGTGAGATAAAGCTACAAAAAAGTACGCTCACCCCAGAAAGCCATATATTTTTGGAAAGTACACATTCCCCCGAATCTAAAATGGGTACCCATGTCTTTCTACTCCAAAGTACCAAGCCGCACAGCTTTTCTAAAGTTAGCAATTTTGATGACATTTCCAAAAATCCCCTCAAAGCTTCCATTTTGAAGCATCTTATCTCCCACATAGCATTAGGTACCAAGATAAAACACCCTGAATTTGAACGCCAGGGGTCCACTGAACAGTTTGATGCCCAATATGTATAGGTTTACCTAAGTATGTGGCATGTAGGGGCCCCAATGTGAACATACCCCCATATATACTGTCATTTCTGTCATTTCAGCTCATGCAAAATCAACACATTTACATCATTATATGTGGGATAAAGCTACAAAAAAGTACGCTCACCCCAGAAAGTCATATATTTTTGGAAAGTACACATTCCCCCGAATCTAAAATGGGTACCCATGTCTTTCTACTCCAAAGTACCAAGCCGCACAGCTTTTCTAAAGTTAGCAATTTTGATGACATTTCCAAAAATCCCCTCAAAGCTTCCACTTTGCAGCATCTTATCTCCCACATAGTGTTAGGTACCAAGATAAAACACCCTAAATTTGAACGCCAGGGGTCCACTGAACAGTTTGATGCCCAATATGTATAGGTTTACCTAAGTATGTGGCATGTAGGGGCCCCAATGGGAACATACCCCCATATGATCTATCATTTCAGCTCCTGCAAAATCAACACATTTACATCCTTTATGTGGGATAATGCTACAAAAAAAGTACATTCACCCCAGAAAGCCATATATTTTTGGAAAATACACATCCCCCCGAATCTATAATGGGTAAATATTTCTTATTGCTACAAAGTACCAAGCTGTAAAGCTTTCCTAAGTTTGCAGATTTATATGACATTTTCGAAAATCGCATAAAAATGTTGCAATTTGCCGCATTTATCTCTCACAATTTCTTGATAAAGATCAGATAAAGACAAATCACCCCAAATAGGAACACCAGAGGCCTACTGAACAGTTTGATGCCCAATATGCATAGATATACCAAAGTCTGCGGTATGTACTGAACCCTAAATGAAAATAGCGCATAAGGATTTCTCGCCTGCCAGCTCAGCTTTTGCACACAGAGCCCCCTGTCAGTGTATTATGTGCCAAAACTTCCCCTAACCATACAGTGACCCCCACAAAACCATATATTTTTGGAAAGTACACATTCTGACAAATCCAACAAGGGTAAAGAGTCCTTTCTACACCAAAGTACCAATCTGCAGAGCTTTCCTAAAGTTATTGGTTTTTATGACATTTCAGAAAATCGCCTAAAAATGTTGCAATTTGCCGCATTTATCTCACACAATTTCTTGCGTACAAAGGCAAGTCACCCCAAATAGGAACACCAGAGGCCTACTGAACAGTTTGACGCCCAATATGCATAGATATACCAAAGTCTGCGGTATGTACTGAACCCTAAATGAAAATAGCGCATAAGGATTTCTCGCCTGCCAGCTCAGCTTTTGCACACAGAGCCCCCTGTCAGTGTATTATGTGCCAAAACTTCCCCTAACTATACAGAGACCCCCACAAAACCATATATTTTTGGAAAGTACACATTCTGACAAATCCAACAAAGGTAAAGAGTCCTTTCTACACCAAAGTACCAAGCCGCAAAGCTTTCCTAAAGTTATCAGTTTTTATGACATTTCAGAAAATCGCCTAAAAATGTTGCAATTTGCCGCATTTATCTCACACAATTTCTTGCGTACAAAGGCAAGTCACCCCAAATAGGAACACCAGAGGCCTACTGAACAGTTTGATGCCCAATATGCATAGATATACCAAAGTCTGCGGTATGTACTGAACCCTAAATGAAAATAGCGCATAAGGATTTCTCGCCTGCCAGCTCAGCTTTTGCACACAGAGCCCCCTGTCAGTGTATTATGTGCCAAAACTTCCCCTAACTATACAGATCCCCCACAAAACCATATATTTTTGGAAAGTACACATTCTGACATATCCAACAAGGGTAAAGAGTCCTTTCTACACCAAAGTACCAATCTGCAGAGCTTTCCTAAAGTTATTGGTTTTTATGACATTTCAGAAAATTGCCTAAAAATGTTGCAATTTGTCACATTTATCTCACACAATTTCTTGCGTACAAAGGCAAATCACCCCCAATAGGAACACCAGAGGCCTACTGAACAGTTTGATGCCCAATATGCATAGATATACCAAAGTCTGCGGTATGTACTGAACCCTAAATGAAAATAGCGCATAAGGATTTCTCGCCTGCCAGCTCAGCTTTTGCACACAGAGCCCCCTGTCAGTGTATTATGTGCCAAAACTTCCCCTAACTATAGAGATCCCCCACAAAACCATATATTTTTGGAAAGTACACATTCTGACAAATCCAACAAGGGTAAAGAGTCCTTTCTACACCAAAGTACCAATCTGCAGAGCTTTCCTAAAGTTATTGGTTTTTATGACATTTCAGAAAATTGCCTAAAAATGTTGCAATTTGTCGCATTTATCTCTCACAATTTCTTGCGTACAAAGTCAAGTCACCCCAAATAGGAACACCAGAGGCCTACTGAACAGTTTGATGCCCAATATGCATAGATATACCAAAGTCTGCAGTATGTACTGAACCCTAAATGAAAATAGCGCATAAGGATTTCTCGCCTGCCAGCTCAGCTTTTGCACACAGAGCCCCCTGTCAGTGTATTATGTGCCAAAACTTCCCCTAACTATACAGAGACCCCCACAAAACCATATATTTTTGGAAAGTACACATTCTGACAAATCCAACAAGGGTAAAGAGTCCTTTCTACACCAAAGTACCAAGCCGCAAAGCTTTCCTAAAGTTATCGGTTTTTATGAGATTTCAGAAAATCGCCTAAAAATGTTGCAATTTGCCGCATTTATCTCACACAATTTCTTGCGTACAAAGGCAAGTCACCCCAAATAGGAACACCAGAGGCCTACTGAACAGTTTGATGCCCAATATGCATAGATATACCAAAGTCTGCGGTATGTACTGAACCCAAAATGAAAATAGCGCATAAGGATTTCTCGCCTGCCAGCTCAGCTTTTGCACACAGAGCCCCCTGTCAGTGTATTATGTGCAGTAACCCCCCCTAACTATACAGTGACCCCCACAAAACCATATATTTTTGGAAAGTACACATTCTAATGAATTCAAAATAGGTAAAGTTATTTTTGTACACCAAAGTTACACCTGGCAAAGCTACGCTAAAAACAGATCAGGAATACTTATATAGGGATAAAATGTGATAAAACCACAAAAATTGTGCAAATCAGTGAAACAACAAAATAAGTTACATGACAGTGTAATTAGTGGCCAGAATATCTGATCCAATAGTTACGCTGTCAAAATAAACAGTTTTTAGGTAAAAGAAAATAAAACAAAGTGGTAAAATGAAAAAAAAAAAAAAAAAAAGCAAAACAAAAAAAACCAAAGTGTTTGTGTATACATGTGTGTACATGTGTAAAAGTTGTGTGATAGTGTGTAAGTGTGTATATGAGTGTAAATAAGTGTATAAAAGTGTGAAAAATGAAAAAAAAAAAAATAAAAAAAAAAAATAAAAAAATGCTAAAATGTGTGCTGTAAGTGTGTGTAAATGTATGTAAGTGTGTATAAATGTATGTAAATGTGTGTATAAGTGTGTAAATGCAATAAAAAAAAAAGTCCTTACCTGTTCCTGAAGACCGATCGCCTCCTTCGTCATTTGGGCCGGCGCTGGGGGAGAGGGAGGAAGCAGGAAGCAGCAGATGCGATGCGATCGCATCTGCTGCTTCCTGGAGGGTCCTGCGAGCGATCGGCTCGCAGGACCCTGATGACAGCCCCCCTGGCACATTGCCCAGGGGGGCTGTCATTGTTAGAAGCCCTCTGCAGCGGCGGCACATGCCGCCGCTGCAGAGGGCAGCGCTTAAACGCCAACGACGTATGAGACACGTCGTTGGCGTTTAAGCCCTTTTACTGCCAGCACGTATGCCATACGTGCTTGGCAGTAAAAGAGTTAAATGATTCCCTTTTCTCTGTAATAATAAAACAGTACCTGTACTTGATCCCAACTAAGATATAATTACCCCTTATTGGGGGCAGAACAGTCCTATTGGGTTTATTTCATGGTTAAATGATTCCCTTTTCTCTGTAATAATAAAACAGTACCTGTACTTGATCCCAACTAAGATATAATTACCCCTTATTGGGGCAGAACAGCCCTATTGGGTTTAATTACTGTTTAAATAATGTTTTTAGCAGACTTTAGGTAGGAGACTTGAATTACGGAAAGACCCCTTATCCATAAAACCCCAGGTCCCGAGCATTCTGGATAATGAGTCCAATACCTGTAAAATTCTATGGTTCCATCAGCTCTATTATCTCTACTATGGGTTTGTTTGCATAGCAACGTATGGCAGCAACTTATTTGCTCTGGAACTAAGGTCTGTAGGTCGGTGGAAAGACAAGCGGCTGACAGATTGTGTGCTGTGTGGCAGTTGAGTGACTTAGGCCCCAATGTACACATCCTACTCCCAACCCAACAATATCCGCCCAATGCTTCCTGGAACTCATATCAATGATCAAGCAAACCTAATATACTATGGAATATCCCATTATCTGCAACACAGTCATGAAATATGCCCCGTGGGATTGTGGGATTTAATCACAGTGACAGCCCCGCCCCCTTGAGAATACCCAACAGTAGGAAATAGGCAAAGCAAACCAGGCCTGGGCTGGGAATAAAAAAATTGGTTAAAGAGCCCCACACAGCACACAAACCCCCAATATCCCTATCCCTGTAATCTGTTCCTTCAGACAGTAGGAATAAATCCCATTTGTATATGCTGAAATCCAGCTGCAAAACAGTTTCCGGGCAGGGGAGGAGGGACTAAAACACTGATGTTACAAATTGTAACAACTTCCCCACAGCTTACAGACAGCATGCAGGGACTACATAACCCACAATGCATTGCACTGGAATGTTCCTTTCCTTATTGATATCACGTGGGCAGCAGGGGATTGTGGGATTGGGAGAATGCAGGCTGAGGGCAAACTGAGGACCGTTGGTAGGTTCTCCATTGGATATCAGTAGGAGTTACTTCAATTCAAGTTTAGTGATGGATCAATTCAAAGTCTTTGTGGTACGGCCCTTGGCAACCCTCGCTTCCAGTTTATGTACCTTACTATTACGACTAGGAATGATCTTTGTGATCTAACTGCTGATTGGTTGCTATGGGCAACATCACCGGTGATGGGGACTTTTTATGATTTTTTAGCCCCTGACTAAGACCCAATAAGTGGGTTGAAACATGTTGGGCTTAAGTATTTATTTGTTCTATGATTTTTTTGTGCTTAATAAACTTTTTTTTACCTTTACTAGTGGAGTGTGCAGTTACCTTGATTTATCTGAATACTCCTGGAGTAACTAAGAGGGTTGACTCCATGACCTAGCACCTCCATAGGGGCCAGTGGCATAACGAACAACAGATGTCAGACTTACAAGCCTATACCCACTAGGTTAAGACCATAATCCCTTTCTAGGCTGATGGCCCACAACCACCCCGCCCCCGTGGGCCATCAGCCTAGAAAGGGATTATGGTCTTAACCTAGTGGGTATAGGCTTGTAAGTCTGACATCTGCTGTAGGAAATAATGATGAATGGGCTGGCCCGAATCTTAATGGACCTGCAGATCTGGCAGGTTCGGGCTGATAAATGGGTCTGCAATTATTTACTAATTACCCTTTACATTGTGTGTATATCATATATGGGGGTGTGGGGGGCCCCTGTTGTGGAACCTGCACACCCCAGTCTGACCCTGTCACTCAATGGCATATTATTCTCTAAGCTTGAATGTCTTGAAAAGGCTTGCAATGGCAGTAGCCCACCTAGCCTTCTTCAGGGTTAACCAAGCAATGTGGTCCATCCTTCTTCACTTACTTTTCTCTGAATGGAAGGAAAAATGCATAAATTAGACAAGCAACCAATGAACGTATGGGTGTGGCCCTTAAACTGGTCATGGTTTATTAAAAAGTTTGCCACCACCCAATACACTTACCCATTACCCATTTTTGGGGTTTTAAAAATACAGCTGCCCCATATGATCACTATATAAAAAGAGAACCATACTCTAGCACAGTGGTTCTCGACCTTCCTAATGCCGCGACCCGTTAATACAGTTCCACATGTTGTGGTGACCCCCAATCATAAAATTATTCCTAAGACCATCGGAAATATGTGTTTTCCAATGGTCTTAGGCGACCCCTGTGATAGGGTCGTTCCACCCCCAAATGGGTTCCCGAGCCACAGGTTGAGAACCGCTGGTTTAGACTCTTATTCCCCTATAGATATTTCCAGAACACAGGAGAGCGGAGAAGTTGTGGGCGTCTTAAGTTTATTGAATGAACTCTAAGTACAAGGTTGATCCAGGGACTGGTCCCATTTCCCCATTGGAATCAGGAAGGAATTTTTTCCCCCTTTCTAAAGCAACTGGAAGATGGAGTGAAATGAGGTTTTCTATGCTTCGTCTGGATAAGAAGTACAGGTAAGGTGGCATCTAAAGGGGTCAATTGTTTTGATGGACATATATGTTTAGGTGGCATCTAAAGGGGTCAATTGTTTTGATGGACATGTATGTTTAGGTGGCATCTAAAGGGGTCAATTGTTTTGATGGACATGTATGTTTAGGTGGCATCTAAAGGGGTCAGTTGTTTTGATGGACATGTATGTTTAGGTGGCATCTAAAGGGGTCAATTGTTTTGATGGACATGTATGTTTAGGTGGCATCTAAAGGGGTCAGTTGTTTTGATGGACATGTATGTTTAGGTGGCATCTAAAGGGGTCAATTGTTTTGATGGACATGTATGTTTTTTTATCATTCTCTACAACCTATAAAAAAGTAAATGAAATTTAAAAAGAATAATTGGAATTTGTATGTGCTGCTCATCTTATTCCCAGTTTGCTACCTGATATTTTTGATGGTTTAAAGGAGAACTAAAACTCAGCAAAGAATTAGTCTAGACAAGTTACATCATATGCTTTGGTCTTCGGTTTGAGTCCTAGTGGAACGCACGGCCATTTTTATTTTTTCACAGTAAGTAAGCAGCGCAGGAGCCGGTGGCTGGGGGCGGAGCAGGGAGTGGTGGTGGAACATTGAGTTGGGTACCCAGTGGGCCCCGGGGATCCCAGTCCGACTCTGCTGCCCAGAGTTGGACTGGGGTGGCAGGACACTGTAAAAAACACCTAGTGGGCCAACCCAGGACTGCTCCCGATGGACATTGTGGGCACTCCTCTGGCTCTTCACAGCCACAAGCAGGGTCGGACTGGGCCGCTGGGACACAGGGAAAAATCTAGGTGGGCCCCGGTGGCCCAGACCCGACCCTTGCCGGCGCTTCCCCTGCCCGACCGTTCCTCCCCTGATAGTTAAACTTACGCACGCTCAGGGGAGGACGTCAGGCGGGATGGGGTTAGGGGACGCGGCCGGAGGAGGACCCCCGGTGGGCCCTGCACCCCTCAGTCCGACCCTGGCCACAAGTTAAGGGTAAGGAAAAAGGTAAAAGGCACCACCTTGCCGAGGAAGGTTGCTGGGAGGAGGCCCTTGAAGTTGCAGCCCCGGTGGACCCTGGACCCCACAGTCCAATGCTGGTACCCCCTGTAAGTAGCCAGTTAGGGAACAGTTAGGGGGCACACCTATGCACCAACCCCCTCCCACCATGGTAAATGAGCCCTAACGACTAAAACGATTCAATAAACGTATTTCAAAAGTATTTCCCAATATCTTAAAAATCCCTAGAAAACCTAATCTAGGAAGTGCTCTGTTCTTTCCTTTTGTGCGTGGCACTCTCCCCCCTTCCAACCGCGCCCTACAATATCCGCCAATCAGTAATAAGTTGAGTAATAGGTGCAGCATATAATGGGTGCAGCGTATAATGGGTGCAGTGTATAACCGACACTTGATATATGGGCCCAGAGTTTGTTTATCTTGCTTGGAAAATGCGGAAAGTTCAAGTGTATTTCTTTTGTGTTTATATCTGAGTCAACAGGAATGCTGACAAGCGAAACGCGCAAGCTGACATTCTAGATAGGCTTCTATTGTGCTTATGCTTTCATATTAGTTCCAATTCCGTGGCAACATGTCACATGTTATGATTTAATGACACAACCCAGTTTAGTATTTCTTTCTGCCTTTGTAGCGTTGCCTGTTTTGACCGTTTTGATTGAAATGCGTTGGGTAAAATATTTCCATGGACTTCTGATGCCTGAGTGGCCTGCGTACCCTAGGTATTTGTGCCATATTCCCAGTAGTGATGTGAAGGCCGGCCCACAGCCCATGGGACACGAGGGTTTACCCGCGGAATGGGCAGATTCAAGCCGACAGTGCAACATCAAGTTGAGGGTGGGTGCTGGTCAGTCTTCTGCCCCCCTCCCCGCCCGCAACCTAACTGAGCCCCACTTCCTGGGCTGAGTAAACCAGAGCGCCCACTGACACCAGGGCCCACTAGGGGTTTTCCTGGTATCCCTTTGTGCCTCAAGATGATTCTGAAACCCATAAAAGTCTCAACACCTCATATATATAAATGTATGCCTTGGAACTCACTGTCTAGGAGTCACATTTGACTCTGCTCTCTCATTCATTCCCCACATTCTCTCTAAATCCTGTTGGTTTTACCTCAAAAACATCGCTCTCATTCGACCCTTCCTCACTCACGAGACTGACAAAATTCTCATTGACTCCCCTCTACGTCATTTCTAGTTTCGACTACTGTAACTCACTGGCTCTGTGAGCTTCCCTTGTCTAAACTGACCCCACTCCATTATGAACAGTGCCGCTGCACTCATACACCTCTCCTTCCGCTCCCCAAGTGCTGCCCCTCTCTGCCTGTCGTGTATAAGATTCAATTTAAGGTTCTTCACTCACCTACAAAGCACTCACAGGTGCCGCACCCCTTTCTATACCCACCCTAATCCCCAAGTGCACCCCCAGACGTAACCTTTGCTCTATACACAACCTCCTTCTCTCCTCCTCACTCATCACCTCCTATCACTCTCGCACCCATCCTGGAATCCTCTCTGCCCCATCCCATTAGACACTCTCAGAGTTTCCAGCCTTTTAAACGGTCTCTTAAAAACTCACCTTTTCATTCAAGCCTATAACCTAAACCCTCAGCAACTTGATAACCAACTGAGCGCCCCTACTCCGTGCTCACTCACTCACTAAGCACTGGTGCCACCTCTTACTCTGCTTTACAAACCAACATGAACTCTCCTGCCCCACTGGTTACCCTCACCTTATGTCTCAACTGCTCTCCCCCTTAGAATGTAAGCCCTTGCGAACAGTACCCCTGCTGATGCTCCTGTTAGGAGGAACCCGCACCGGCCCGGGGGTCGATGTGAATGAGCCACCCTCTTCCTTCTTCTTGGCGCTGTGATTGTGGAGGGGAGTACCCCCTGTACATAACTGAGGATGGATCTGGGGTTTCTTTTAGCCCCTTTAGACCTTTGTTGAGTTCCAAGTCTTTAGCTGCACCTTATGGGAGCTACAACTTTGGAAACACATCTTGCCCTTCTATATCATCCTGTTTCTCTGAAATGCCATTGGTGGGCCCAAGGTAGATGCCTTGACTAGCCCTTGGCTAAAGATAGATGGAGCTTCAAGCATGGGTGCTCTGGATAGGCAGAATACTGTTAGCAGGGCTATCATCCGTAATGATGGGTCCCCATACTACCAAGTCTACTGTGCCCTCCTCCTTGAGCCCCCCAATTATTAGCCATCGTCACCTGGGTGGTAGGCCCTTCCAACAAGTAAAATGGAGCCCTAATTAAAAAAAGCTCCATGTCCATTCCCCAATTATTTCAAAACTGCATTTTGATCCAACAAGATCAAGCCTACTCCATAAGACCCACCCCTTCTCTATATTGGAGGCTACCTCTGCTATGCAGACCAAGACTGCGGTACCTCCTCTCCCCCCTGACAACTTGTGATAGGAGATTAGCACTCCTGGGGTTCAGCCCATTAAATGCCCTTGAGTGTATGGCTAAAACCTTATAGCCCCCCCAAGATCCCCCTTTAGATAAAGGTTTTTCGTAAATGTTCCCAATGACAATTCACGCCGATACACAAATTAAGGCAACTTTATTCAAAATGGTTCAATGACATACAAAAGTTGAATATACCCAAGAAATACAATATGTCTTCTTTCGAAATGGAATATTTATAGAAAAGCCAAGATATAAAAGAAAAAAGAGCGGAAAAAACAGGCACCAAGGCTGGAGAAAAGACAAGTGGGCGGAGAAATTAGTGGAATAAAACAAAAGGGGAGGAACCAGCGCCCCATGACGTATGCTTTGTGCCACTCAATGGTCAATTTATAGCAAATCAGCCCCTTACTAACGACAACAATGGCCATCGGGAGTCAGGCAGACAGGGCGGCCCCACATTCCACGGCCCTTACACATTCCACTTGACTTGTCGAGCTGATTTTATGGTGAAATATAGAAAGAATGGAAGAGCGTTATGGCCTTTAGCAACCACACCTAAATGTAAATCATATGGAACAAGAGACAAATAAAAAAAAAATGCACTTTTGCCATTGGATTTATAGTGACCCTAGCCGTTTTTATTGAACCGCCTCCTTGGCAGCAGGGTGTCTGTCGGGCACAAGGCCATAATCTAAGGGTGTCTGTCGGGCACAAGGCCATAATCTAAGGGTGTCTGTTGGGTAAACGGCCATAATCTAAGGGTGTCGGTCAGACACAAGGCCATAATCTAAGGGTGTTTGTCGGGCACAAGGCCATAATCTAAGGGTGTCTGTCGGGCACAAGGCCATAATCTAAGGGTGTCTGTTGGGTAAACGGCCATAATCTAAGGGTGTCTGTTGGGTAAACGGCCATAATCTAAGGGTGTCTGTTGGTCTAACAGCAATAATCTAAGGGTGTCTGTTGGGTAAGCGTAAACCATTTCAAATAACCAGAAGCTTCACAATGAAGATTGCCTACCCCACAGCCACGTAGATAGGGCCATTCTAATAGCCTCAAATAACTATAAATTAGAAGTATCAAACTTCAAAAATGACAGTTTCATATTGAAAAAATCTAAACGATTCAAACCAGAGTCCATAAAGAAACGGTAGAAAGGAAATCATAATACATTCAACTCTTTCCGGTTAACAAATATATATATAATAATAATATAAATATGTAAACATAAGTCCATTTTTTCGAACTAAAGCCATCTCAAAAACATCAAAATTATTCAAAGTTGCGACAAAAATATGTCTTTGTCAGAATGCAGCTAGGAGGGGCTTTCCATGCCACGCCTTAATACTTTCTTGGAAGATCATTTGTAGTTTGGATAGCTGGGCAGCCATAATGAGCCTACGGTGGCCATACTGGCACGTACACCATATAACTATGAGCAGAACATGTCCTGGGCAGCCATTACAAGCCTACGGTGGCCATACTGGCATGTACACCATATAACTATCAGCAGAACATAGGTGGTTATGGGTTTGAAGGAACATATCTGGATGGAGAGGACCTCAGCAGAAGAACTTACATCAAAACTGAAGTTCTTCTACACAATACACAAAAGGGGCAGTAATTCGGGATGCACCAAATCCAGGTTTTGGAATTCTAAAGGGTATATTCATCAAAAATCCTTGTATGTCCCTCAATCTTGAACTTTCTCAAATCTGACTGTATTTAGATGGTCTTCATCTCAACTGCGATTGATCAAAAAATAGACCCTCGAACGTTCGCAGTTGTTTTCTCAAATCCCAGCATTCAATCCAGTATCCGGCCATTTAAAGAGAAACCAAAGATCAATTATCCAAGTACCAAAGTTAGAATGTCCAGTTCTTGGTCATTTCAATGGTTTCTTGGAGTGATGAAGCTTCCAGTTGGTTCAAGTTCTCATATAATAATCACGATTCGGGAACACAAGGGTGACCCGACTGCCGTAACCTAAATATGAACTGCCAACCCCAGTCGAACCAATCAGAACCCTTAGTCATCATGTGACTTTAAAGCTCTAGCAACTAATTTTTTGCATTTGGCCACATTTTGGATTTGGTGCACCCCTAGTACTGGTGGTATCCCACTGACGCCACGTATCTTTTCTCCGATGAAAACCTGGTACATCTTTGGATTATTAAACAAGTGAATAATTGGAAGCTCTGAGAAATTCCAGTCCATGATATAGAAACACGGGTGTGTTAGCAGCATGGATATAACACCACAAGTCACCACTACCAACAGTCGCCATGTTGATCTTTGCACGTTTCGGTCACTAGAAGTTTCTAATACAGTAACACAAGCTCTTCCAATCGGGAGTTAGCTTCTATTGATTTAGTGCTGTTAGAACAATGAATGCACGCATTTGATTGGTCGATATGGGTTACACATTACAGAAAACTTTGCTTTTGCTAAACATGATTCTTTTGGGAGTCGGTGTGCAATCTCTTCACGGCAACAGTCCGGTGGGCTCTAATACTGCATGGCACTTGGCCACGGACATATATTACACGGATGGGCAAGTACATGGGAAGGCCCTCTGGCTGATCATGCCAGAGGTACAACATGGAAGACATTCTGTGTTTCTCCAGCTCTCACATTGCTCCTAAATAAAACAGCCTTTGGCTAAAAAAAGATAAAATCCCTGACATTGAACTGCCACTAAGCAAACCTTGGAAGGGGGAAAAATAACATCTCAGGGTGTAAATCAGCCATGTGTTCTGGGAGTTTGACCCATCCATCCCTATCTTATCCCAATAGTGGAAAACAGCTGGTTTATATGGTAGGGATGCACCGAATCTAGTTCTTTTGGATTCGGCCGAACCAACCAGGAGAGTGGATTTGCTGCAGAGAAAGGCTGAATCTTGGCCAAATACCCAATCCTGGATTGGGCGCATCCCTAATATATGGACATGGGCTGGTTGGATCTCTTGTCTGGCCTAAAGGTGCCCATACATGTTAAGATCCGCTCGCTTGGCGAGGTCATAAATCTTTGAACCTGCCTGATCAATATCTGGCCAATTGCAGGCCAGATATCGGTCGGACAGGCCCATCGTTAGTGCCCCTACACGGGCCGATAAGCTGCCGAATCGGTCTAAGATATTCGGCCAAATACCAAACCTATGGAAGAGTTTACGTGACCAAAAGCCGCAAGGATTCGGATTCGGTTCAACCAGGAGAGTGGATTTGCTGCCGAAAAAGGCTGAATCTTGGCCGAATACCCAATCCTGGATTGGGCGCATCCCTAATATATGGACATGGGCTGGTTGGATCTCTTGTCTGGCCTAAAGGTGCCCATACACGTTAAGATCCGCTGGCACAGTCGGTTCAGGGAACGCATCAACGAGCCGATGTGGTCCCCAATCCGACCTAAGCTTTTAACCTGCCCGATCGATATCTGCCCAATTTCAGGCCAGATATCGGTCGGGCATTGCCCCTCGTTCCTGCCCGTACACGGGCCAATAAGCTGCCCAATCGGTCTAAGGGATTGATATCGGCAGCTACAAACGGCCCCTGTATGGCCACCTTAAGTTCCTCCAACTGGAAACCTTCCATCTAATGGGCAGTAGGTGTAACATTCCTGCTTTACTAATATTCCCAGAAATCAGCATTTCAATTTAGTAAAACTTTTTTTTTTTGTTTTTTTCCCAATTTTTTTTATATTAAAGATCTACGTAAAACTACCGTATGGTACACAAAACCCCATGATCGACAGCCAAGTGTTTCTATCAAACACAAGAAGAAATTTAGAACATTTTTTTTTAAAAAACTGCAACTTTAGTTAATGGCGCCCGGCCCGCCACTGCCATCCGGCAGAGAGAAGCGGCAGTAGTAAGGCCCACATTCACCCGACGCTGCTACTAATACTAGTGAATGAAAGGTTCTCTACTGGACACACCTAGAACCTTGGCAGGTAGACGTGGCCACCAAGATCCTCAAGTTCCAGACGGGGCATTAACAGTTTGGGGAATTACAACATCGAAAATTCCCTAAGATAACCAATCCCTGCTGTACATTGTGCTACTAACTACCTACTCAGCCCATACTGGAACACAAAGCCGTGCCACTGGTACAGATTGTGCTAATACACAAACAAGTGTTTGGCAGTGTATAGATATACACAGATACGACAATCACACATTCATTCGCTCACACACTCACTCATTCATTTCTGAACTGCTGACCTGATAAGGGAAGAGCTTGCTCCTCTCCTACAGCTGCCAGAAAGTGGGCGGGTTGTGGATGAGAAAGGGCGTGGCTTGACAAGAAAGGGAATGGTCTGAAATACCCTATCTGCCATGTTGGGACATCTGATATTGTGGGGTTGAGCCATTCCAGGCACATTAACTCTTGAGACCAAGTACACCTTGTAACATCTTAAACTGCTAATTTCATAAAAACAAAATGGCCAAAGTGCTCAGAAGAGCAATTTCACATAAAGTTGTTTGGGTGGGTGTAGCTCCCCATTAAGCACCAACAGGAAACAAGCTGGGATGGTAATACGTTGATGCAGCAGTTCCACTGAAGGCCACGGACAATGGCTCAGCTGTGGCTACTAATTTGGCAGTCCCCTATAGAGTAGGCTCCCCTGTGTAGACAATGAGCCATGAACTACTGTCTATCTTAGGGTGGGACACTAACCACTATGTCTAATTAGGTTATATAGACCGGTACCATGTGACCTGTATCTACCGAGAATTCCCAACATAAAAATGTGAACATTTTGGGCCACACCCTTTATCCGTCCAGACCACTCCCCTTATCCTGCCCAAATGCCACATATATCTCTGTCCTTCAACCCTGGGACAAGTGCGATTGTACACTGTACTCTTTAAGCACACACACACACACGCACACACTATACATTCTCTATTCCAAGGTCACACCCTTATCAGGGCCCCAAGAAGCAAAGTCAGGGTAAGAGCAAGTCCACTGGGTGTGATAGGACCTTCAGCACTGCTGAACCCACTTCCACCTCTTTTGCCTCCTCGCCCACCTCCGCTGTTATTCTGCTTCTTATTCTTCCCTGGGCGGTCTTTGCGCTGGGTCCCACCGGCCACGGTCCTTGTCACTGGCTTATCTGTAGCAATGTCCCCATCTCCAGATCCACCACTGCCATCATCATCATCTAGCGTTCAAAAGAGAATCGAGAGGGTATTACTATAAAGGTCAAAGAGGCCGGTTCTAGAGCCTTAAGTGGGGTGCTCACAGGGGTTCCAATACATCTCACAGGCATCCACTTGGGTTAAGATCAGGACTCTTCCATTCCCATCTTAGCAAACCCATTCTCCATGGGACATTATAGTCTCTATTTCAAAAGGGAAGAACCTTCCCCAATACGTTGCCACAGGTAGGAAGCATGGAGTTATCACAATGTCATCCTTAAGGTTTGTTGAACCTTAGGAACCAGGGAAACCATGGAAAACAGTCACCAAAGTGATTCCTGGCGGAAAATATATTTGTTCCATGTCATGAAAGGGGTCGCTAAGACCAGGAAGAGAATTCTCACTTACAGACATCCTGTGTGTCGCTGTCGTGCCCGCTGTACGCTGCCCGCAGTTTCATTCTTGCCAGGCGGAGCTGAGGGCCCAGACTACGTGTCCTGGGGTCGGCTGGAGACATCTGCAGTTCCACCTCAGGGTTATTGATCTGATTGATTAGCCCATCTCCTGCCACCTGGGGGAGGTACCTTAGGGAAAGAGATTGAATTCATTGGGGCAAAGTCATTCATCAGGGGGTTCTCAAACCTGCTCTAAAAACCTTTGCACTGTAGGTGGGTCACCAGGACACCACTGAGAACCTTGGTACTGTAGGTGGGTCATCCGGGTAACACAGAGAAGCTTTGTACTGTAGGTGGGTCACCAAAATAAAACTGAGAACCTTTACACTGTAGGTGAGTCACCAGTCCAACACTGAGAACCTTTGCACTGTAGGTGAGTCACCAGTCCAACACTGAGAACCTTTGCACTGTAGGTGGGTCACCAGGCTAACACTGAGAACCTTTGCACTGTAGGTAGGTCACCAGGCTAACACTGAGAACCTTTGCACTGTAGGTGGGTCACCAAGCTAACACTGAGAACCTTTGCACTTTGGGTCACCAAGACACCACTGAGAACCTTGGTACTGTAGGTGGGTCACCAGGCTAACACTGAGAACCTTTGCACTTTAGGTGGGTCACCAAGACAACACTGAGAACCTCAGCACTGTAGGTGGGTCACCAGCCTAACACTGGGAACCTTTGCACTATTGGGTCACCAGGCTAATACTGAGAACCTTTGTTCTGTAGGTGGGTCACCAAGACACCACTGAGAACCTTTGCACTGTAGGTGGGTCACCAAGACACCACTGAGAACCTTAGTGTTAGGCTGGTGACCCACCTACAAAACAAAGGTTCTCAGTATTAGCCTGGTGACCCAATAGTGCAAAGGTTCTCAGTGTTAGGCTGGTGACCCACCTACAGTGCAGAGAACCTTTGCACTATTGGGTCACCAGGCTAATACTGAGAACCTTTGTTCTGTAGGTGGGTCACAAGGACACCACTGAGAACCTCTGTACTATAGGTGGGTCACCAGGCTAAAACTGAGAATCTTTGCACTGTTGGTGGGTCACCAAGATAAAACTGAGAACCTTTGCACTATGGGTCACCAAGACACCACTGAGAACCATTGCATTGTCGGTGGATCCCAAAAAAATGAAGAACTGAGAAGATGCAGATGAAATGAACAGATCCAATTAGACAGACAGATAGCTCAGCCGTCTGTAGGACAACATAGCCCTCACCTCCCGCGGTTTTGCCCATTCCAGCACTTCTCTTGGTTGCTGAGCCCAGCGGAAACTCTATTATCAGAACAGAGGGAGCGAGGAAGAAGCTTCCAGAGACCTCGCAGTGGGCGGAGCTTGCCCACAATTTCTGAAACCTGGGGCGAAAGAGGTTAAATGTTGAGGAAGAGCAACAAACACAGGGACTTTATAATGAAGCCACTCATTGGCTGCTCACCAGTCGGTCTATGTTGGTGCCATCCGCTGAGGTGGGCTTCTCATCATTGTTATAGGCACGAAACCTCTGCCTGGGGTCCTCACCCGGTGAGCGTCTGCTTCGGGCAGGGGGTGGGGTTCCACATGTCTGAAATATCTACAGGACATAAACACACCAGGTAAAGTGACAGCAAGGTAAACAAAATGGCCGTATTGAGTTATGTAATGCTTACTAGTGGGTGGGGTTTGTACCTGGGCGGTGAGCTGCACACTCTCCTCCTGCAGGGACATGATTGCCTCCGATATCTTCACCGCAATGGATTCCATAGCCAGCTCTATATTAAAGGACCCCGCCAGTCGCTCGGCTACTTCCTGGAGGCCATCTTGAAAGGGAAAAGAGTTGATTTACTACAGGAACTGATTTACTAACATGGTACAAAACTGTGCCAGCGCCATAACTTTGACATTTTTGGTTCAAGCTTCAGTTTGAGGTTCATTTCCCCCTCTTAGCATTTAATATAATTGATAACAGGAACCACCGCCCCCCCCCCATTCTTACCTATTAAACTGTTCCAGTCGTCGTCCATGTCAGCCTGGTAGGCAAGACACCCTTTCAAGACATTGAGACAGAGGCCATGGCAAGGGTGCAGGTTAGTGTGACCCCGGCACAGGGGGCAGTACCACATACGCATGACAGCCCGGAGACAGTCGGGGGGCGGTGCCGCCTACAGAGACAGGAAATAGCACTTTTATTCTAGGGATTTGTCTCACTTTGGAGGCATGTATATGTAGATATGTAGCAATTCAGTAAAGTCTTCCATATAGATGAATGTAATGAATTTTGTAACGACAACGCCACCTGCTGGTCAGTTCCAGCAACTGTAAAGTCAGAGAGATAAACCTTCAGTAGGAAGAGAACAGAGAAGGGTTCTGATGTTGCTTTTCGCAGGAAAGAGATCAGAAGCCTCAGATGCCCCTTCCTCCTTCCTGAGCAGAGCAACATAAAAACAATTCTCTGTTTTCCTTCTAAAGATACATCTCTCTGACTGTGTAGTTACATCAACTGACCAGCAGGTGGACAAAAATCATTATTTTGGCAGTTAATAAAAACGTTGAAACCGAGAAAATAAATAATGAACGTAAATTGAAATATGACACTTTTTTTAAGGTTGACTTATCCTTGAACTGCTTAGGGGGGCAGGTGTGGTTCTTTGCAGCCCCTGCAGAAACGCAGACTGGGGTTCATTTTCAACACCCGGCCAGTAACCCACGGCAACGAATTACCTTATTCATTTTCAGTGTTCTACCTGGTAGAAAAATGCTACTCGCTGATTGGTTGTTATTGGTAACCGCCCAGTGTTGGAAAATGCAGACCCCTGGGTTCCAATTTACCTTACTTTCCACCCAAACCCCTCCTCCAAAGCTTCCGAAAAGGTTTGCTCATCTGTTACATCACAGCGGGGATATTTCCCCATACATGAGGGACGAGAGAGTTATAGTTCTGCTATCTAGTTTCCCTACTATAGCGCCATTACACACCTTCTAGTTTCCAAAATCCCTTACCTTAGCGGCTCCGCTGACAATATCGCTCCCTGTCCCCAGCCCCTCCACCAGTGTCCTTGCAGCCCCCAGTGCTCGAGTGATCTGCATGGAGAAAATGTACATTGTCTATTAAACCCAAAGAAACAAAATTATAAATAAATGGGAGTAGACGTTAGACATATACATTATACATAGATAATATACAGTCGGGTCATTTCCCTATGGGACCAAACTGTAAATGATATCCTTATAAACGGCGCTTAGTGATGTCATCGGTTATAATCGGAGCTTAGTGATGTCATTTCTGTCACATGACTCACTGAAACTTATATTATAATAAAAAAAATACCCCCTGTTGTGAAATATGAGGATATTAGGAGTCACAGAGGAGTTCCATGACCTGTATAAAAGCACGAAGCCGAAGGAACTCCTCGGGGGCTTATAATATCCCTATATGTTACAATAGGGGGTACTTTATTCACTATATATTATATGGAACTCCTCGGGAGCTTATAATATCCCTATATGTTACAATAGGGGGCACTTTATTCACTATATATTATAAGGAACTCCTCGGGGGCTTATAATATCCCTATATGTTACAATAGGGGGTACTTTATTCACTATATATTATATGGAACTCCTCGGGAGCTTATAATATCCCTATATGTTACAATAGGGGGCACTTTATTCACTATATATTATAAGGAACTCCTCGGGGGCTTATAATATCCCTATATGTTACAATAGGGGGCACTTTATTCACTATATATTATAAGGAACTCCTCAGGGGCTTATAATATCCCTATATGTTACAATAGGGGGTACTTTATTCACTATATATTATAAGGAACCCCTCGGGAGCTTATAATATCCCTATATGTTACAATAGGGGGTACTTTATTCACTATATATTATAAGGAACTCCTCGGGGGCTTATAATATCCCTATATGTTACAATAGGGGGCACTTTATTCACTATATATTATAAGGAACTCCTCGGGGGCTTATAATATCCCTATATGTTACAATAGGGGGCACTTTATTCACTATATATTATAAGGAACTCCTCGGGGACTTATAATATCCCTATATGTTACAATAGGGGGCACTTTATTCACTATATATTATAAGGAACTCCTCGGGGACTTATAATATCCCTATATGTTACAATAGGGGGCACTTTATTCACTATATATTATAAGGAACCCCTCGGGGGCTTATAATATCCCTATATGTTACAATAGGGGGCACTTTATTCACTATATATTATAAGGAACTCCTCGGGGGCTTATAATATCCATATATGTTACAATAGGGGGCACTTTATTCACTATATATTATAAGGAACTCCTCGGGGACTTATAACATCCCTATATGTTACAATAGGGGGTACTTTATTCACTATATATTATAAGGAACTCCTCGGGGGCTTATAATATCCCTATATGTTACAATAGGGGGTACTTTATTCACTATATATTATAAGGAACTCCTCGGGGGCTTATAATATCCCTATATGTTACAATAGGGGGTACTTTATTCACTATATATTATAAGGAATCCCTCTGTGACTTATAATATCCCTATATGTTACAATAGGGGGCACTTTATTCACTATATATTATAAGGAATCCCTCTGTGACTTATAATATCCCTATATGTTACAATAGGGGGTACTTTATTCACTATATATTATAAGGAACTCCTCGGGGACTTATAATATCCCTATATGTTACAATAGGGGGCACTTTATTCACTATATATTATAAGGAACTCCTCAGGGGCTTATAATATCCCTATATGTTACAATAGGGGGCACTTTATTCACTATATATTATAAGGAACTCCTCGGGGACTTATAATATCCCTATATGTTACAATAGGGGGTACTTTATTCACTATATATTATAAGGAACTCCTCGGGGGCTTATAATATCCCTATATGTTACAATAGGGGGTACTTTATTCACTATATAATACACAAGAGTCATGAATATCCTGTAAATGATATCCTTATAATCAGTGCTTAGTGATGTCATCAGTTATTATCAGAGCTTAGTGATGTCATTTTTGTCACATGACTTACTTAAACATGTATATAATAATAAATAAAGTTCCCCCTGTTGTAAAATATGAGGCTATTAGAAGTCACTTCAGAGTTCCATGACCTGTATAAAAGCACTCGGCCTTTGGCCTTGTACCTTTATATGGTCATGGATCTCCTGGGTGACTTATAATATCCTTATATTTTACAATAGGGGGTACTTGATTCGCTGTATAATACACCTATGGGGGTTGTTATCCATGGCAAGGCTAGTGCCATCTTGTGGCAATTTATCAGTAGCACAAGTCTAATGGGGATTCTAATCAGCTACATTCAGACCCAGTGATGCCAGAAAGTGCCTGGAAATATCTGTGTGCGCCCAGAGAAATATTGCACCCCTGAACTATTGCATCTCTGCATCTATACATGAGTGTGAGCTTCCATACTGGTTCCCTCAGCTGAAGCCCAGGCTATTTCCAAAGATTAGTTTATTTTGTTTAAACTCAAACCTGAAGCCTCAGCCGCCGTGGGGAGTCTCCAAACGGCCTCAGCTCCTCTGCCCGACGCGCCGCACACTCCATGTAGTCTGCACCGAGCTGGTACTGTGGGAGGAGGAGGCGGAGCGTGCGTTCCAGAAGCCCCGCCCAAAATTCAGAAAGAGCGTCAGCCACCCTGGAGGCCCCACCCCCCATGTAATAAGCCCGGAGTTCGGAAAACAGGGTGCTGAAGAGAGCAGCATTCTGGGAGTACAAGCGCCCGTAGGAGAGCACAAACATGGAGTTGAGGGAGTGTTCGGCAGCATCGAGGAGGGCAAGAAAAAATTCTGCACAGAAGGGAAAAAATGATACATTTTATACAAAGATAGGCAGATAATAGATAGATAGATAGATAGATAGATAGATAGATAGATAGATTGATTAGATAGATAGATTGATTAGATAGATAGATAGATGATAGATAGATAGATAGATAGATAGATAGATAGATAGATAGATAGATAGTTAGATAGATAGACAGGCAGGTAGAGCGACAGATAGATGATGATAGATAGATAAATAGATAGACAGATAGATAGACACATAGATAGATGATAGATAGATAGATAGATAGATAATAGATAGATAGATAGATAGATGATAGAGATAGATAGATAGATAGATAGATAGATAGATAGATACACAGATAGACAGACACGCAGATAGATGATAGATAGATAGATAGATAGATAGACACACAGATAGATGATAGATAGATAGATAGATAGATAGATAGATAGATGATAGAGATAGATGATAGATAGATAGATAGATAGATAGATAGATAGATAGATAGATGGATAGATAGATAGATAGATGATTGATAGAGATGATAGATAGATAATAGATAGATGGATGGGTAGGTAGAGATAGAGAGATAGATAGATAGATAGACAGACAGACAGACAGACAGACAGACAGATAGATAGACAGACAGAGATAGAGAGATATATAGATACATAGATAGACAGACAGACAGACAGATAGACAGAGATAGATAGACAGAGATAGATAGAGAGAGATAGACAGATAAATAGATAGACAGACAGACAGACAGAGATAAATCCTGGGTGCAGCCTTACTATGGAACTTCTTTTTCCCGGAGGTTAATGCTCCCAAGGGGAAGCTGAGACTCTCGTTGACAATCCGAACCAGGTCGCGCATACTCTCCTCGCTCAGCCGGATCTCGGTCTCGCTGGTGCAGCAGGTGTACTCCTGGGGGCAGATACGTAGGTGCTCCCCTGGGGGGCGAGAGTGAGTAACTAGTCAGGCACAGGGGGTACAAACTCACAGTCAGGGCCTGACTAACCCAGGATATATCCCCATTGGGCTTTGAATTGAGCTGCAGCCCTGGGGCCTATGGGCCTGAAAGCTCCGAGTACCGGACTGGTCTCTGAGTCTGGGCACAGAAATCACTTTAGTTCACCTTTAAATTATCCGTTGGAATGATGTAGACATTGATATTCTGAGACAATTTGCAATTGGTCTTCATTTTTTATTTCTTATGGCTTTTCAGTTATTTAGATTTTTGTTTAAAGGCTCCCCAGTTTGGTAATTCAGCAGCTATCTGGTTGCTAGGGTCTTATTTACCTTAGAAACCAGGCAATTGTTTGAATGAGGGACTGGTAGATAAATAGGTGAGGATAAAAAGTAACTATAACAATAAAATTGTAGCCTCAAAGAGCAATAATTTTTGACTGCCGGGGTCAGTGACCCCCATCTGAAAGTTGGAAAGAGTCAGAAGAAGAAGGCAAATAATTCAAGAACTATAAAACATAAATAAAGAAGATCAATTGCAAATGTAAATGTAGCTGTATTCTGCTTTCCTGCTGCTAATTCCCCTGCAGATCAGCACTGGGGGAGCCTACGGAATGGATAGAATACAGGTGAGTGAGACACATGGGTTAATGGGACACTGGGGTATAACACAGGTGAGACAATGGGTTAATGGGACACTGGGGGGTATAACACAGGTGAGACAATGGGTTAATGGGACACTGAGGGGTATAACACAGGTGAGACAATGGGTTAATGGGACACTGGGGGGTATAACACAGGTGAGACAATGGGTTAATGGGACACTGGGGGGTTATAACACAGGTGAGACAATGGGTTAATGGGACACTGGGGGGTATAACACAGGTGAGACAATGGGTTAATGGGACACTGGGGGGTATAACACAGGTGAGACAATGGGTTAATGGGACACTGGGGGTATAACACAGGTGAGACAATGGGTTAATGGGACACTGGGGGGGTATAACACAGGTGAGACAATGGGTTAATGGGACACTGGGGGGTATAACACAGGTGAGACAATGGGTTAATGGGACACTGGGGGGTATAACACAGGTGAGACAATGGGTTAATGGGACACTGGGGGTATAACACAGGTGAGACAGTGGGTTAATTGGACACTGGGGGTATAACACAGGTGAGACAATGGGTTAATGGGACACTGGGGGTATAACACAGGTGAGACAATGGGTTAATTGGACACTGGGGGTATAACACAGGTGAGACAATGGGTTAATTGGACACTGGGGGTATAACACAGGTGAGACAATGGGTTAATGGGACACTGGGGGTATAACACAGGTGAGACAATGGGTTATTGGGACACTGGGGGTATAACACAGGTGAGACAATGGGTTAATGGGACACTGGGGGGTATAACACAGGTGGGACAATGGGTTAATGGGACACTGGGGGGTATAACACAGGTGAGACAATGGGTTAATGGGACACTGGGGGGTATAACACAGGTGAGACAATGGGTTAATGGGACACTGGGGGGTATAACACAGGTGGGACAATGGGTTAATGGGACACTGGGGGGTATAACACAGGTGAGACAATGGGTTAATGGGACACTGGGGGTATAACACAGGTGAGACAATGGGTTAATGGGACACTGGGGGTATAACACAGGTGGGACAATGGGTTAATGGGACACTGGGGGTATAACACAGGTGGGACAATGGGTTAATGGGACACTGGGGGTATAACACAGGTGGTACAATGGGTTAATGGGACACTGGGGGTATAACACAGGTGGGACAATGGGTTAATGGGACACTGGGGGTATAACACAGGTGGGACAATGGGTTAATGGGACACTGGGGGTATAACACAGGTGGGACAATGGGTTAATGGGACACTGGAGGGTATAACACAGGTGAGACAATGGGTTAATGGGACACTGGGGGTATAACACAGGTGGGACAATGGGTTAATGGGACACTGGAGGGTATAACACAGGTGAGACAATGGGTTAATGGGACACTGGGGGGGTATAACACAGGTGAGACAATGGGTTAATGGGACACTGGGGGTATAACACAGGTGAGACAATGGGTTAATGGGACACTGGGGGGTATAACACAGGTGAGACAATGGGTTAATGGGACACTGGGGGTATAACACAGGTGAGACAATGGGTTAATGGTACACTGGGGGTATAACACAGGTGAGACAATGGGTTAATGGGACACTGGGGGTATAACACAGGTGAGACAATGGGTTGGGGTATAACACAGGTGAGACAATGGGTTAATGGCAGGGGGTATAACACAGGTGAGACAATGGGTTAATGGGAGGGGGTATAACACAGGTGAGACAATGGGTTAATGGGACACTGGGGGGGGTATAACACAGGTGAGACAATGGGTTAATGGGAGGGAGTATAACACAGGTGAGACAATGGGTTAATGGGACACTGGGGGGTATAACACAGGTGAGACAATGGGTTAATGGGACACTGGGGGGGTATAACACAGGTGAGACAATGGGTGAATGGGACACTGGGGGGTATAACACAGGTGAGACAATGGGTTAATGGGACACTGGGGGTATAACACAGGTGAGACAATGGGTTAATGGTACACTGGGGGTATAACACAGGTGAGACAATGGGTTAATGGGACACTGGGGGTATAACACAGGTGAGACAATGGGTTGGGGTATAACAGAGGTGAGACAATGGGTTAATGGCAGGGGGTATAACACAGGTGAGACAATGGGTTAATGGGAGGGGGTATAACACAGGTGAGACAATGGGTTAATGGGACACTGGGGGGGGTATAACACAGGTGAGACAATGGGTTAATGGGAGGGAGTATAACACAGGTGAGACAATGGGTTAATGGGACACTGGGGGGTATAACACAGGTGAGACAATGGGTTAATGGGACACTGGGGGGGGGTATAACACAGGTGAGACAATGGGTGAATGGGACACTGGGGGTATAACACAGGTGAGACAATGGGTTAATGGAACACTGGGGGTATAACACAGGTGAGACAATGGGTTAATGGGAGGGAGTATAACACAGGTGAGACAATGGGTTAATGGGACACTGGGGGGTATAACACAGGTGAGACAATGGGTTAATGGGACACTGGGGGGGGTATAACACAGGTGAGACAATGGGTTAATGGGAGGGAGTATAACACAGGTGAGACAATGGGTTAATGGGACACTGGGGGGTATAACACAGGTGAGACAATGGGTTATTGGGACACTGGGGAGTATAACACAGGTGAGACAATGGGTTAATGGGACACTGGGGGTATAACACAGGTGAGACAATGGGTTAATGGGACACTGGGGGTATAACACAGGTGAGACAATGGGTTATTGGGACACTGGAGGGTATAACATAGGCGAGACAATGGGTTAATGGGACACTGGGGGTATAACACAGGTGAGACAATGGGTTAATGGGACACTGGAGGGTATAACACAGGTGAGACAATGGGTTATTGGGACACTGGGGGTATAACACAGGTAAGACAATGGGTTAATGGGACACTGGGGGTATAACACAGGTGAGACAATGGGTTAATGGGACACTGGGGGGTATAACACAGGTGAGACAATGGGTTAATGGGACACTGGGGGTATAACACAGGTGAGACAATGGGTTAATGGGACACTGGGGGTATAACACAGGTGAGACAATGGGTTAATGGGACACTGGGGGGGAGGGTATAACACAGGTGAGACAATGGGTTAATGGGACACTGGGGGTATAACACAGGTGAGACAATGGGTTAATGGGACACTGGGGGGTATAACACAGGTGAGACAATGGGTTAATGGGACACTGGGGGGGAGGGTATAACACAGGTGAGACAATGGGTTAATGGGACACGGGGGTATAACACAGGTGAGACAATGGGTTAATGGGACACTGGGGGTATAACACAGGTGAGACAATGGGTTAATGGGACACTGGGGGGTATAACACAGTGAGACAATGGGTTAATGGGACACTGGGGGGGAGGGTATAACACAGGTGAGACAATGGGTTAATGGGACACGGGGGGTATAACACAGGTGAGACAATGGGTTAATGGGACACTGGGGGTATAACACAGGTGAGACAATGGGTTAAT
The DNA here is from genome assembly GCF_000004195.4 of Xenopus tropicalis. Lineage (NCBI taxonomy): Eukaryota > Metazoa > Chordata > Amphibia > Anura > Pipidae > Xenopus > Xenopus tropicalis. Next base: position 144,152,280 of record NC_030679.2, read on the forward strand.
GGGACACTGGGGGTATAACACAGGTGAGACAATGGGTTAATGGGACACTGGGGGTATAACACAGGTGAGACAATGGGTTAATGGACACTGGGGGGAGGGTATAACACAGGTGAGACAATGGGTTAATGGGACACTGGGGGGTATAACACAGGTGAGACAATGGGTTAATGGGACACTGGGGGTATAACACAGGTGAGACAATGGGTTAATGGGACACTGGGGGGTATAACACAGGTGAGACAATGGGTTAATGGGACACTGGGGGGGGAGGGTATAAACACAGGTGAGACAATGGGTTAATGGGACACTGGGGTATAACACAGGTGAGACAATGGGTTAATGGGACAACTGGGGGTATAACACAGGTGAGACAATGGGTTAATGGGACACTGGGGGGAGGGTATAACACAGGTGAGACAATGGGTTAATGGGACACGGGGGGTATAACACAGGTGAGACAATGGGTTAATGGGACACTGGGGGGTATAACACAGGTGAGACAATGGGTTAATGGGACACTGGGGGGTATAACACAGGTGAGACAATGGGTTAATGGGACACTGGGGGGGAGGGTATAACACAGGTGAGACAATGGGTTAATGGGACACGGGGGGGTATAACACAGGTGAGACAATGGGTTAATGGGACACTGGGGTATAACACAGGTGAGACAATGGGTTAATGGACACTGGGGTATAACACAGGTGAGACAATGGGTTAATGGGACACTGGGGGGTATAACACAGGTGAGACAATGGGTTAATGGGACACTGGGGGGTATAACACAGGTGAGACAATGGGTTAATGGGACACTGGGGGGGAGGGTATAACACAGGTGAGACAATGGGTTAATGGGAGGGGGTATAACACAGGTGAGACAATGGGTTAATGGTACACTGGGGGTATAACACAGGTGGGGGGGTGCCATAGGGATGAGTTACATTACACACACAGGGGGGAGACCTTACCCGATATGGGGGCCCGGACCCCCGCTGTCCCACCCAGGCCTCTCTCCCGGAGTTCCCGGTCAGTGTTGGAGCAGCTCCGGGTGTCGGTGAGGGAGGAGGGGGCTGCCGGGGCGATGAGGGGCAGCAGGAGCAGCGGGTACAGGCGGGGCAGTGCCATTGCGGATGCGGGGGCACAGGGAGACTGGCGGATCTGGGTACCGGCACCACCGACTGACAGGACAAAGGAGCCGGGCGGGGGAGCCGAGCGGTCCTACCGCCGCCTGCTGTACCTCTGGGGAGAAGGGGATTGGCCGGAGCTTGACAGGGCTCAGCTATTCACTCATATCTATCTGTGTATCCTGCTCCTATACATGTCTTTATGGGATATACTTATATGTGTGTGTATATAGATATATATATATAATGTATTTTACACATATTTCCTATACATATCATTGGTGTGTTTTTGTCCTATATATATATATGTATTATATACCTAAATCCCCTATACATATAATATGTGTGTTTATTTGATATACATGTATAAAACACTTTAAATTTCAATCAATATTATAGTTTTGTTGTGTGCTAATTTGTATTATACACTATATTTCCTTTACCTATGTATGTGCTATATACCTGTATATATCTATCTGTATACAGTCAGGCCTCTGCAACTCCCAGCCCTCCATATATTGATGGACTACAGCTCCCAGAACTCCCGCAAAAGCCAAAGTCTGTCAGGGTTGTGGGAGTTGTAGTCCAACCATATCTGCCCAACCTATAGGAAGGGGGAGAGGTGGATGGCACAGCAATGCGTGGGTCTGGTTGGACAGACCTACACTCACTGACCCTCATTTTGCCCCACACAGACCCACAGGGGGTTTATAGACAATAACCTTGGCATGCCCAGACGTTAGGTGCCCACACCCACCCACTCCCTGTGCCAGGTGCCCCCACACTGCATGGTCAGGATTTACCCCAGGTATTCCCCACACCTGAACTGGCCCAGGACTAGTAAATGGGGCTATTAGGTCACTTCTTTTTTTATGCCCCCTATACCATAGAGCATACAGGGAAATGGGGCAGTTATACTCTGTAGCACTATGAGGCTATTGTCCCCTATAGAGAGAGGTTTGGTATATAGCCTCCAGCTATTTTAGATTCCCCCCCCCCCGCCATTTACATCTGGTGCCCCATCTGTCACTGTCTGGCCAATAGCCCACAGGAGTGGCAAGCATCCTCACACAGTCACTGGCCAGAGGTCTGTCTTGTCATTGTCGCAGAGCCTCAGTAGCCCAAGGCACATGAGTTTTGCTCAGTGGCCAGGCAGTTCTAGTTTGTACACCCCTCATACACAAACATGGCTAGGAGATGTTGCCCACGGCTAGGAGATGTTGCCCACGGCTAGGAGATGTTGCCCACGGCTAGGAGATGTTGCCCACGGCTAGGAGATGTTGCCCACAGCTGGGAGATGTTGCCCACGGCTAGAAGATGTTGCCCACGGCTAGGAGATGTTGCCCACGGCTAGGAGATGTTGCCCACGGCTGGGAGATGTTGCCCACGGCTAGGAGATGTTGCCCACGGCTGGGAGATGTTGCCCACGGCTGGGAGATGTTGCCCATGGCTAGGAGATGTTGCCCACAGCTAGGAGATGTTGCCCACGGCTGGGAGATGTTGCCCACAGCTAGGAGATGTTGTCCACGGCTAGGAGATGTTTCCCACGGCTAGGAGATGTTGCCCACGGCTAGGAGATGTTGTCCATGGCCTTTTAGCCTCTTGCCATTCAAATAAATGTGGGTGATTTTACCCCCATGTGTCACTGTCCTTACAGAAATACTCACGACAACCCATATGCTTTCATCCTCAAGCCCTGCTTCGGTAGCCCCCCCTTTCCACTGCACAGGGACCCCCTGTTTGGGAACCACTGCCATATTCATTAACACATGGTTAATAATAGCCCCAATATGTCCATCTGAAACCACTGGCCCAGTCCCCCCCAAACCCCCCATTAAACATGCTGATGACAGGTTGAAACCTCCTAGGAAGGGGTGTGAGGGGTTGAACCCCCCCATCTAGGGTTGCCACCTACCTGGGCAGTAAAATGAGGCAAGATACCAAGGTTATTTAAGGGGTATTTTACCTTTAAACTTTTATTAGTAAAGTATTACAAAGATGGCCGATAAAAACTACAGATTAGTTCCCTTCAGATTAAATTGGCAGTTTATTGGCCTGTGTGTGGGCTAAGGAGCACATTGGCACATAGATGCAGTCCTTGTCCCAGAATGCCCCTCTGCATGATCTGTCAGCCCAAACATGGGTGGCCAAACTGGCAACCTTGACAAACAAGCGGATCTGCCTATGTACAGTTTTAGACAGTCTGCATGTTTTGAAGTTTTTTGACTACTTTTTTTTTTTTACTCTATGGCTTCAATTTTCAACTGCTTTATGGTTGCTAGGGATTAATTACCCTAGTAACCAAGCATAAGATGAATTTTGGTTTGAAGTAAACCGGTAAAATGGTGGCATTTTTTTTCATCTACCCTCATATCTCCACCATCACGCCCACTGCGGATTGCTCACTATAGGGTCATAGGGCAAACGTTGCATGTGGTAATGTTTAACTGTATAACAGATAGGGTTAAAACAAACTAGACAATATGATATTGTCAATTTTCCAAGCTATTTTTTCCACAGTAACCGTAAAATAAACGGGTGTTATTTAATATAGACACCAGCAACCCCAGACTTAAGCCCATGGAGACAGAATTTAATGATCATCACGTAAAATGGAGTCCCCAGCTGCCAATAGCTTGGCCTTTCTAATAAAGGATTTGCCCTAAGTAATATGGCGGCCTCATCACCTCCAATCCTTTACTGCCGACTGTGTTCCTGTTCCGATTGGCTCAGGCTATACCGCGCAGGCGGGACTTCCTGTATAAGGTAGGCCGCCGGTTTAACGGTGGGCGGTGCGTTTATGTTGACGTCGTAAAAGTCGGTAAAAGGGAACGTTGTTGCGGAACAATTATACGCTTGTGAAGTCGGGACGCATTTACGTGTTCAGGTGACAGCGTTAATCCCACTAAACGTACCACAGACTGCCTTATACAAAGGCGGTCGAAGCTTTTGGCGCCATTTAATTGAGACGTACCGCGGTGTATTCTGGGATTCCCCTGGAATGGCTTCTGTGAGGCGTTTAGAGTAGAAAAAACACCTGACAGGTTCTATAATAGGGGCCTTGTCATTCCCACACAGCCCAGTTATGCTGGGATTCTGGGAATGAATGGATGTAGAGAGTAGTAGGCCCACAGGTTGGCAACCCTAAGGGGTGGTTGGGTCAGTCATGGCTGTAATTTGCTCCATGTATTATGGGTGTAGTGTTCTGCCCCCAATAAGGGGTAATTATATCTTAGTTGGGATCAAGTACAGGTACTGTTTTATTATTACAGAGAAAAGGGAATCATTTAACCATTAAATAAACCCAATAGGGCTGTTCTGCCCCAATAAGGGGTAATTATATCTTAGTTGGGATCAAGTACAGGTACTGTTTTATTATTACAGAGAAAAGGGAATCATTTAACCATTAAATAAACCCAATAGGGCTGTTCTGCCCCAATAAGGGGTAATTATATCTTAGTTGGGATCAAGTACAGGTACTGTTTTATTATTACAGAGAAAAGGGAATCATTTAACCATGAAATAAACCCAATAGGGCTGTTCTGCCCCAATAAGGGGTAATTATATCTTAGTTGGGATCAAGTACAGGTACTGTTTTATTATTACAGAGAAAAGGGAATCATTTAACCATTAAATAAACCCAATAGGGCTGTTCTGCCCCAATAAGGGGTAATTATATCTTAGTTGGGATCAAGTACAGGTACTGTTTTATTATTACAGAGAAAAGGGAATCATTTAACCATTAAATAAACCCAATAGGGCTGTTCTGCCCCCAATAAGGGGTAATTATATCTTAGTTGGGATCAAGTACAGGTACTGTTTTATTATTACAGAGAAAAGGGAATCATTTAACCATTAAATAAACCCAATAGGGCTGTTCTGCCCCCAATAAGGGGTAATTATATCTTAGTTGGGATCAAGTACAGGTACTGTTTTATTATTACAGAGAAAAGGGAATCATTTAACCATGAAATAAACCCAATAGGGTTGTTCTGCCCCAATAAGGGGTAATTATATCTTAGTTGGGATCAAGTACAGGTACTGTTTTATTATTACAGAGAAAAGGGAATCATTTAACCATTAAATAAACCCAATAGGGCTGTTCTGCCCCAATAAGGGGTAATTATATCTTAGTTGGGATCAAGTACAGGTACTGTTTTATTATTACAGAGAAAAGGGAATCATTTAACCATGAAATAAACCCAATAGGGCTGTTCTGCCCCAATAAGGGGTAATTATATCTTAGTTGGGATCAAGTACAGGTACTGTTTTATTATTACAGAGAAAAGGGAATCATTTAACCATGAAATAAACCCAATAGGGCTGTTCTGCCCCCAATAAGGGGTAATTATATCTTAGTTGGGACCAAGTACAGGTACTGTTTTATTATTACAGAGAAAAGGGAATCATTTAACCATGAAATAAACCCAATAGGGCTGTTCTGCCCCCAATAAGGGGTAATTATATCTTAGTTGGGATCAAGTACAGGTACTGTTTTATTATTACAGAGAGAAAAGAAATCAGTTTTAAAATCTAAATTATTTGATTAAAATGGAGTCTATGGGAGACGGGCTTTCCATAATTTATGGATAACTGGTTTCTAGATAATGGATCCCATTCGTGTACTAGTGGGTGCAAGTTTTCATATATAGAGGGTGCTTACTGCCTGGGGCACTTCCATGCCATAGCCCTAAAGTCCACAGCACATAGAGTGACTCAGGCAGGAAATATAAGTTGTCAAAATGCCCCTGCCTGTCACTGCTTCCCTTAGATGTAGGGGAGACATCTTTTTTTTTTTTTTTAATTATACCGGCCTTTGCATCGGGGGAGCCCGTGGGGTGGGTAAGTGGGCAGGCTATAGTCAGGTCTGGCCTTTTGAGAGGTAATCCGTCAACAGAGAGGGTCAGGGAAGGGAGGGATCAGTAGGGTATTACCAATTTACATTGCCAGAATATTTGTAATTCTGGGTAGAGCCGTAGGCTTTTACATTTAGTTTCCCATAAGCAGCACAGAGTAAAGGTCCAGGGTGGATCCTTACTGCCATACTGCTGCTGAAGCTTTGGGACGGTATAGTAAAATATACAGAATTTATATTTTTTTTTTTAAGCTTTAGTTCCAAGTCCAAAAGAGGTAGCTTGTAAGGTTCCACACTTTAGATGTCCCCCTTGGAACCTTTATTTGGTGTCTCTGTTGCTTTCACAGCAATGAGGGAAACATTATTCCATAGATCACAGCACTGTGCACTAAACACCGAACATTCAAATTACATACGAATATTAATCGATACATATTTCGGGGCCCTGGAAGAATGGAAAGGAAACAATTTTGCATTATTTGGATGTGGTAAAGTCTCCCTCACTTTAGTGTGGATTGCACTCCCCCTATCTGGAAATGGATTCCCTTTTTGAGTCTCAAGCACCCTTTTGGGCCACCAAGTTTCATGGTTTTTTTATTTGTCTGGAAACAATCTTTAATAGCTCTTTGCCAAAAAGATAATAGAAATAAATATAGTTTCTAGCTAATTAGTGCAGATATATGTTTCGGGATGTAGGGGTATTAAAACCTATATTCCTAATGGTTAAACCTCTAGAGCAGTGATCCCCAACCAGTGGCTCAGGGGCAACATGTTGCTCTCAGTGCCCCCAAACCAGGGAGTTATATTTGAATTCCTGACTTGGGGGCAAGTTTTGGTTGAATAAAAACAAGATTTCCTACCAAATAAAGCCCCCTGTAAGCTGATAGGGTGCATAGAGGCTGCCTAATAGCCAATCACAGCCCTTATTTGGCTCCTCCATGAACTTTTATGGTGCTTGTGTTGCTCCCCAAGTCTTTTTACATTTGACTGTGGCTCATGAGTAAGAAAGGTTGGGGACCCCTGCTCTAGAGAATGGACACTGTAGGCAAAGTATCATGTCTGTGTGCTTATTTTCTTCCCAGGATGCATCACTCACACCAGAAATCCTCCTCAGTTATGTCTGCTCATGGCTCCTCTTCAATAGAGAATTCTCCGCACCCCAAATACAGCGGTTCCTCTCCTGAAGGCGGAGCACCTTACCTGACACCCTCCAGTGTCGCTTCCGAAGGGCCTGTGTCTCAGTTGGCATCAGAACAAAGAGGCCTCGACGAGACACCGACAGTACTGTGAGGAAATATTGATTATGTATATTTGAGTGTGCGTTTTAATACTCAAGGTAGCTTATACAAGTATATTTGTTTTCCAGCATAACTCATAAGTTTTAGCCCCTTGCTAATGAATATGGTGGGAATGGCTCTTTCAGACCAGTACACAACAGACCACTTGGGGAAACTGGGACATTGTTTTGATAAGTTTCGTTTCTGAGAAACCTATTGGTAACCTATTGTTCCTAGGGATATAGTCACCGAGACTGATGAGTCCATATCCGACGAAGGAAGCGATTTTGAGGAAACTTTGAGTAAAAGACCCCGGAGAGCATCACCGGGAGAAACTGTGGTGAGTGATACGAATATTTATATTGGGTTTTGTTTGTGTTTTATTTATGTCAGGGTTGCCATGTTCTGTATTTTGCTTATTACCCAGCACGCACTGAAGGATTCATTTGTCTCTGTTTCTTTGTATCTGCAGGCAGCTAAACGTCCCAGGATTGCAGAGGAAACGGTGTGCGCCAAGGACTTGTTTGAGGCAATTAGAATGGGCAGGAGTGCCATGCACGTAAGATATAGTAATGTTATAATAATGTGGTTCGTTCATAGTAAGGACAAATAAATCTCAGATAGAAGTATCTAATAGAAAAGTCTAAAGCAAGTGGACTTCCTGAGGAGTCTGGGTATTCTTGTCTACGAGCTGCTTCTTCTGAATTACCCAACCTCTACACCTTCAACAAGCTCCTGCTTTATTCTAACCATAACATCTCTACTCTAAAGCAACTGGAATTGCTGAGCCATCTTGAAAACATTTCCCCTCATTCAAGTTGCATAAGTTGAGCCACTTGATTACTCAGCAGGTCCCGTTGCTTTGGCATTACTGGATGCTAAGTATCATGGCCTGGGTGAATGAAAATCTTTAAAGATATCTTAGTTGTGTCTCTGCTTGCCCATTGCAGGTACTGGTTGACGATTGGTTGGATAGTTACAAACAGGATCGTGAGGCGGCTCTGTTAGAACTGATCAATTTCCTCATGCTGGCGTGTGGCTGTAATGGTGAGTGCAGAGAGTGGTTGGTGGTTGTTTTCTGCGTGGTTATCTATATTATAGCATTATTAACTGATGTGGGAAAACATGATTTTTTTCAAAACCCATCATTTAATAGAGCTTCTCCAGCAGAATCCTGCATTGTAATGTTTTTCCCATGGGGCTAGCCATGTTCTTCATTTCCCAGGGTGCCACAGCCATGTGACCTGTGCTCTGATAAACTTCACTCACACTTTACTGCTGCGCTGCAAGTTGGAGTGATATCCCCCCCAGCAGCCGATCAGCAGAACAATGGGAAGGGAGCAAGATAGCAGCTCCCAGTAGGTATCAGAATAGCACTCAATAGTAAGAAATCCAAGTCCGCTTGGGACTCCTCCAGTTACATGGGAGTAGGAGAAACAATAGGTTAGCTGACAGCAGTTCTAATATGTAGCGCTGGCTCCTTCTGAAAGCTCAGACTCAGGCACACTTTACTGCTGCGCTGCAAGTTGGAGTGATATCCCCCCCTCAACAATAGGTTAGCTGAAAGCAGTTCTAATGTGTAGCGCTGGCTGAAAGCTCAGACTCAGGCACAATGCACTGAGATGGCGCCTACACACCAATATTACAGTTACAAATACATTTGTTGGTTCAAGAATAAAAGATTAAATGGCAGAGGGAATTATTTGCTGTGTAACAGTGTTATTTAGAAATAAAAAGTACCCCACATATCGTGACAGAATCCCTTTAATGTCCCTGTAATTCCCAGTAGCCTCACAGCGGGAGGTAAGGAATGATTTCCTTTATTGCCAAACACACTGTAACAAAATCTCACATTTTATTTCTCCCCCATGCCAGGTGTGGTCACTCTGGAAATGCTGGAAAACATGCAGAATTCTGACATCATTCGCAAGATGACAATGGAGTTTAACGAGGTCAGAATGAAAGATCACCCTGAAGAGGAGGATTTAATTGCTTTTTTGCTGCTAATAAGCTCGGTTGCAGCTGGGCTCTGCTACTGCTGGGGGGGCAGGACCGGCTCTCTGCTCCCTTCTGTCTGGCACCCTGCGCTGAAATAGACAAACCTGTCACCCTGATGGATATTTAGTCAATAAAATGATGAACTTCTGCGTGCCTTTTAGCTGCTGGCTTGCCTTATGCCCTCATTATGTGCACATTTGTATGTTACCCATTGACCCTGCATAAATGTATAATCTTCTGCCTATGTAAACCTGCAAGCTCACTTCTGCAGTGACAGTTGTTTCCATTGCCCCATAGTCCTTTTCTATTTCTAATCTCTGTTTAACAATGCACATATTCTGTGTGTGTCTTTATGGTTTTCCTTTCTTCTGCCTGCAGGAAACCCCAGATTACCCGTTGCTCTTAAGCACCAAGCCTTGGAAGAAATTTCATGCTAATTTTGGGGATTTCTTTAAAGTTCTGGTAAACAGATGTCAGTACAACATCATATATGATGAGCTTCTTATGGACGCACTCATCTCTCTGCTCACGGGGCTGTCGGATTCTCAAGTCCGTGCATTTCGCCATACCAGCACATTTGCAGGTAAAAGTCCCACCTGAGTACAGGTGTGGGATCCAAAATATGGGAAGACCATCTCCCATAGACTCCATCATAAGCAAATAATTCAAATTTTTTAAATTGATTTCCTTTTTCTGTAATAATAAAACAGTACCTGTACTTGATCCCAACTAAGATATAATTACCCCTTATTGGGGCAGAACAGCCCTATTGGGTTTATTTAATGGTTAAATGATTCCCTTTTCTCTGTAATAATAAAACAGTACCTGTACTTGATCCCAACTAAGATATAATTACCCCTTATTGGGGCAGAACAGCCCTATTGGGTTTATTTCATGGTTAAATGATTCCCTTTTCTCTGTAATAATAAAAAAACTGCACCTGTACTTGATCCCACCTAAGATATAATTACCCCTTATTGGGGCAGAACAGCCCTATTGGGTTTATTTCATGGTTGAATGATTCCCTTTTCTCTGTAATAATAAAACAGTACCTGTACTTGATCCCAACTAAGATATAATTACCCCTTATTGGGGGCAGAACAGCCCTATTGGGTTTATTTAATGGTTAAATGAATCCCTTTTCTCTGTAATAATAAAACAGTACCTGTACTTGATCCCAACTAAGATATAATTACCCCTTATTGGGGCAGAACAGCCCTATTGGGTTTATTTCATGGTTAAATGATTCCCTTTTCTCTGTAATAATAAAACAGTACCTGTACTTGATCCCAACTAAGATATAATTACCCCTTATTGGGGGCAGAACAGCCCTATTGGGTTTATTTCATGGTTAAATGATTCCCTTTTCTCTGTAATAATAAAACAGTACCTGTACTTGATCCCAACTAAGATATAATTACCCCTTATTGGGGGCAGAACAGCCCTATTGGGTTTATTTCATGGTTAAATGATTCCCTTTTCTCTGTAATAATAAAACAGTACCTGTACTTGATCCCAACTAAGATATAATTACCCCTTATTGGGGCAGAACAGCCCTATTGGGTTTATTTCATGGTTAAATGATTCCCTTTTCTCTGTAATAATAAAACAGTACCTGTACTTGATCCCAACTAAGATACAATTACCCCTTATTGGGGGCAGAACAGCCCTATTGGGTTTATTTCATGGTTAAATTTCCCACACCTTGTGTCTCAACCCTTTCTCCTTGTAGATTGTAAGCTCTTTTGGGCAGGGCTCCCTTCCCCTAAGCTCTCTTGTAGATTGTAAGCTCTTTTGGGCAGGGCTTTCTTCACCTAAGCTCTCTTGTAGATTGTAAGCTCTTTTGGGCAGGGCTCCCTTCCCCTAAACTCTCTTGTAGATTGTAAGCTCTTTTGGGCAGGGCTCTCTTCACCTAAGCTCTCTTGTAGATTGTAAGCTCTTTTGGGCAGGGCTCCCTTCCCCTAAGCTCTCTTGTAGATTGTAAGCTCTTTTGGGCAGGGCTCTCTTCCCCTAAGCTCTCTTGTAGATTGTAAGCTCTTTTGGGCAGGGCTCCCTTCCCCTAAGCTCTCTTGTAGAGTGTAAGCTCTTTTGGGCAGGGCCCTCTTCACCTCTTGTATCGGTTATTGATTGCTTTATATGTTACTCTGTATGTCCAATGTATGAAACCCACTTATTGTACAGCGCTGCGGAATTTGTTGGCGCTTTATAAATAAATGATAATAATAATAAATGATTCCCTTTTCTCTGTAATAATAAAACAGTACCTGTACTTGATCCCAACTAAGATATAATTACCCCTTATTGGGGGCAGAACAGCCCTATTGGGTTTATTTCATGGTTAAATGATTCCCTTTTCTCTGTAATAATAAAACAGTACCTGTACTTGATCCCAACTAAGATATAATTACCCCTTATTGGGGGCAGAACAGCCCTATTGGGTTTATTTCATGGTTAAATGATTCCCTTTTCTCTGTAATAATAAAACAGTACCTGTACTTGATCCCAACTAAGATATAATTACCCCTTATTGGGGGCAGAACAGCCCTATTGGGTTTATTTCATGGTTAAATGATTCCCTTTTCTCTGTAATAATAAAACAGTACCTGTACTTGATCCCAACTAAGATATAATTACCCCTTATTGGGGCAGAACAGCCCTATTGGGTTTATTTCATGGTTAAATGATTCCCTTTTCTCTGTAATAATAAAACAGTACCTGTACTTGATCCCAACTAAGATACAATTACCCCTTATTGGGGGCAGAACAGCCCTATTGGGTTTATTTCATGGTTAAATTTCCCACACCTTGTGTCTCAACCCTTTCTCCTTGTAGATTGTAAGCTCTTTTGGGCAGGGCTCCCTTCCCCTAAGCTCTCTTGTAGATTGTAAGCTCTTTTGGGCAGGGCTTTCTTCACCTAAGCTCTCTTGTAGATTGTAAGCTCTTTTGGGCAGGGCTCCCTTCCCCTAAGCTCTCTTGTAGATTGTAAGCTCTTTTGGGCAGGGCTCCCTTCCCCTAAGCTCTCTTGTAGATTGTAAGCTCTTTTGGGCAGGGCTCTCTTCACCTAAGCTCTCTTGTAGATTGTAAGCTCTTTTGGGCAGGGCTCCCTTCCCCTAAGCTCTCTTGTAGATTGTAAGCTCTTTTGGGCAGGGCTCCCTTCCCCTAAGCTCTCTTGTAGAGTGTAAGCTCTTTTGGGCAGGGCCCTCTTCACCTCTTGTATCGGTTATTGATTGCTTTATATGTTACTCTGTATGTCCAATGTATGAAACCCACTTATTGTACAGCGCTGCGGAATTTGTTGGCGCTTTATAAATAAATGATAATAATAATAAATGATTCCCTTTTCTCTGTAATAATAAAACAGTACCTGTACTTGATCCCAACTAAGATATAATTACCCCTTATTGGGGGCAGAACAGCCCTATTGGGTTTATTTCATGGTTAAATGATTCCCTTTTCTCTGTAATAATAAAACAGTACCTGTACTTGATCCCAACTAAGATATAATTACCCCTTATTGGGGGCAGAACAGCCCTATTGGGTTTATTTCATGGTTAAATGATTCCCTTTTCTCTGTAATAATAAAAACAGTACCTGTACTTGATCCCAACTAAGATATAATTACCCCTTATTGGGGGCAGAACAGCCCTATTGGGTTTATTTCATGGTTAAATGATTCCCTTTTCTCTGTAATAATAAAACAGTACCTGTACTTGATCCCAACTAAGATATAATTACCCCTTATTGGGCAGAACAGCCCTATTGGGTTTATTTAATGGTTAAATGATTCCCTTTTCTCTGTAATAATAAAACAGTACCTGTACTTGATCCCAACTAAGATATAATTACCCCTTATTGGGGGCAGAACAGCCCTATTAGGTTTATTTAATGGTTAAATGATTCCCTTTTCTCTGTAATAATAAAACAGTACCTGTACTTGATCCCAACTAAGATATAATTACCCCTTATTGGGGCAGAACAGCCCTATTGGGTTTATTTAATGGTTAAATGATTCCCTTTTCTCTGTAATAATAAAACAGTACCTGTACTTGATCCCAACTAAGATATAATTACCCCTTATTGGGCCAGAACAGCCCTATTGGGTTTATTTAATGGTTAAATGATTCCCTTTTCTCTGTAATAATAAAACAGTACCTGTACTTGATCCCAACTAAGATATAATTACCCCTTATTGGGGCAGAACAGTCCTATTGGGTTAATTTAATGGGTTTTTTTGGAGATCCAAATTACGGAAAGATCCCTTATCCGGAAAACCCCTGGTCCCGAGCTTTCTGGATAATAGATCCTATACCTGTACTGTGAACATTAAACTAAAATATCCCACGGTAACCATTTAAAGGCTTTCAAACCAAAATTTGTTAAAAGGGTGGTCTACCTTCACATTAACTTTTAGTATGTTATAGAATGAGCAATTCTTAGCAACCTTACAAAGGGTCTTACCTTCTTCTTTCAACTCTTTGCAGCTTTCAAATGGAGGTCACTGACCCCAGAAGCCGAAAATCTGTTGCTCTGTGAGGCTACAATTTTATTGTTATTGTTATATTTTATTACTTATCTTTTTATTCAGACCCTCTCCTATTCATATTCTAATGACTCACACAACTGCTTGATTGCTAGTGTCATTTGGCCCATAGCAACCAGATAGCTGCTAAAATAGATCAGCAGGGGGCGGGGCTTAGGGGACTGTTTCAAAGCATATTATTACATTAAAAATCATGAAAAGGCTGCACATTTGTTAACTGATGTATATGGCAAAGTTGCTTGAAATTATGTTTACTTTTCAAAAAGCTTAATATGGGTTGTGTTCCCCTTTAATTACTTGGTTGTATCATATTGTTCTGCCACGTGCTGCAGATACAGACTGACATAACGTCATTTGAACCAATCAATAGGCCACTGCTGTTTCCTATGCTCTTATTAATCAATGCCTTTTCATTTGCCCGGGGCAGTCAGACTTTGTAGCAATAACATGCATGATATATTGAATAAATTGCAGCGTTGTATGTGATCAGGATCTAAATCCATGTTTCTTTGATCTTGAGGGTGGCACGTCAGATTAAAAAAATGGGCCAGCATGGATGAGAGAGAGAAAATTTTCTAGATCTAGGTTTATATAGTAGAAACAGAAGAATGTTAAGTGCTTGAAAGTTAAAATAAAGTAGCCCAGAAATTCATTGCAGGGCTGCCAATCTGTTAGGCACCGCCCCCCGGATACAATGGCTAAGCTTGGGCCCCTGGCCTGGGGCTAGTCTGCACTAAAACACTTTGCCTCTGCTTTATGGCTTTCACTTTACTTGCCCTTTAATAAATCATAAACAATGGCAAAATTCTTGAACATTAATCAATAAGCTCCTTCTTTAACTCTTTTACTGCCAAGCACGTATGGCATACGTGCTGGCAGTAAAAGGCCTTAAACGCCAACGACGTGTCCCATACGTCGTTGGTGTTTAAGGTCTTCTCTCTGCAGCGGCGGCATGTGCCGCCGCTGCAGAGTGTTTCTATCGATGACAGTCCCCCTGGGCAACATGCCAGGGGGGCTGTCATCAGGGTCCTGCGAGCCGATCGCTCGCAGGACCCTCCAGGAAGCAGCAGACGCGATCGCATCGCGTCTGCTGCTTCCTCCTTCTCCCCCAGCACCGGCGCGACTGAAGAGGAGGCGATCGGTCTTCAAGGACAGGTAAGGAGTATTTTTTTTTTTTGCATTTACACACTTACACACACACTTACATACATTTATACACACTTACATACATTTACACACACTTACAGCACACATTTTAGCATTTTTTTTGTTTGTTTGTTTGATTTTTATTTTTTTTTTCATTTTTCACACTTTTATACACTTATTTACACTCATATACACACTTACACACTATCACACAACTTTTACACATGTACACACATGTATACACAAACACTTTTTTTTTTTTTTTTTTTTTTTCATTTTACCACTTTGTTTTTAGTTTCTTTTACCTAAAAACTGTTTATTTTGACAGCGTGACTATTGGATCAGATATTCTGACCACTAATTACACTGTCATGTGACTTATTTTGTTGTTTCACTGATTTGCACAATTTTTGTGGTTTTATTGCATTTTTATCCCTGTATATGTGTTCCTAATCTGTTTTTAGCGTAGCTTTGCCAGGTGTAACTTTGGTGTACAAAAATAACTTTACCTATTTTGAATTCATCAGAATGTGTACTTTCCAAAAATATATGGTTTTCTGGGGGTCTCTGTATAGTTAGGGGAGGTTACTGCACATAATACACTGACAGGGGGCTCTGTGTGCAAAAGCTGAGCTGGCAGGCGAGAAATCCTTATGCGCTATTTTCATTTTGGGTTCAGTACATACCGCAGACTTTGGTATATATATGCGTATTGGGCATCAAACTGTTCAGTAGGCCTCTGTTGTTCCTATTTGGGGTGAGTTGCCTTTGTACGCAAGAAATTATGTGAGATAAATGTGGCAAATTGCAACATTTTTTGGCGATTTTCTGAAATGTCATAAAAACCAAAAACTTTAGGAAAGCTTTGCAGATTGGTACTTTGGTGTAGAAAGGACTCTTTACCCTTGTTGGATTTGTCAGGATGTGTACTTTCCAAAAATATATGGTTTTGTGGGGGTCACTGTATAGTTAGGGGAAGTTTTGGCACATAATACACTGACAGGGGGCTTTGTGTGCAAAAGCTGAGCTGGCAGGCGAGAAATCCTTATGCGCTATTTTCATTTTGGGTTCAGTATATACCGCAGACTTTGGTATATCTATGCGTATTGGGCATCAAACTGTTCAGTAGACCATAGGTGTTCCTATTTGGGGTGATTTGCCTTTATCTGATCTTTATCAAGAAATTGTGAGAGATAAATGCGGCAAATTACAACATTTTTATGCGATTTTCGAAATGTCATATAAATCTGCAAACTTAGGAAAGCTTTACAGCTTGGTAATTTGAAGCAAGAAGAAATGTTTACCCATTATAGATTCGGGGGGATGTGTACTTTCCAAAAATATATGGCTTTCTGGGGTGAGCGTACTTTTTTGTAGCATTATCCCACATAAAGGATATAAATGTGTTGATTTTGCTGGAGCTGAAATGATAGATCATATGGGGGTATGTTCCCATTGGGGCCCCTACATGCCACATACTTAGGTAAACCTATACATATTGGGCATCAAACTGTTCAGTGGACCCCTGGGGTTCATATTTAGGGTGTTTTATCTTGGTACCTAATGCTATGTGGGAGATAAGATGCTGCAAAGTGGAAGCTTTGAGGGGATTTTTGGAAATGTCATCAAAATTGCTAACTTTAGAAAAGCTGTGCGGCTTGGTACTTTGGAGTAGAAAGACACGGGTACCCATTATAGATTCGGGGGAATGTGTACTTTCCAAAAATATATGACTTTCTGGGGTGAGTGTACTTTTTACTAGCATTATCCCACATATAATGATGTAAATGTGTTGATTTTGCAGGAGCTGAAATGACAGAAATGACAGTTCATATGGGGTATGTTCACATTGGGGCCCCTACAGGCCACATACTTAGGTAAACCTATACATATTGGGCATCAAACTGTTCAGTGGACCCCTGGCGTTTATATTTAGGGGGGTTTATGTGGTTACTTTATGACCTGTAGGAGATAAGATACTATAGACTGGAAGCTTTGAAGCGATTTTTTAAAAAAATCACAAATTTTGATAAAAACCAATAACTTTAGGAAAGCATTGCGACTTGATAGTTTGGAGTAGACAGACAGTTGTGTATTCCCCAGAATCTGTTCTTTCCAAAAATGTACAATTTTCTGGGATAAACCTTCTGTTAGTGTAATTGTTGCCCTTGAAATCTAAAGTATGCAGCTTTCTGGAGCAGTGCTTTGGGAATTTGGTAGGTACTGCTGGGAGTTTGTGATCTATACAAGTGACAAATCTCCATAAAACTATATATATTTGGTACTGGCACGTTCAGGAGACATGGGACTTTCCAAATCAGGTGTATATTCGTGCATAAAATAATTTTTGTTTCTAGTATATGTGATTATATTATGGAAAATTTGTTTTTTTTTGCATTTTTAGAAATTTAGAAGTCTATATCTTGTTACAGAATTGGAATTACACAAAAATTCTACCATATTTTGAAAGCTTAGGTTGTTCTGAAAAAAACGATATATTGTTTTCCTGGGTAAACTAAAAGTCCCCCCGAGGAAAGGCCCCTAAAGTGAAACAGTGCAAAATGTTCAAAAACTGTCTTGCAATACAAGTTCCGCTTTGACCAAAACAGCTGGCAGTAAAAGGGTTAATGTTCTTCCCTGTACCCCCATTTTTATATCAAAGCTCTTGCTAAGGAATGAGTGGCCCTTACGAGTCCTGTACCCACCTTTTTAGTTTCTAAACTACATTTTTCAAGGCTTGTTTCTTCCATGCGTACTTCTGCTTCTCTCCTACCGATCTTCTTTACATGCCCTGTACTATCTTACCTTCTAAACCCTGCCTTTCTTCTCCTTTAAAGGGGAAAGGAAACATAATTTCAAGCAATTAATACATCAGTTAAAAAAATATGCTGCCTTTTCATGATGTTTAATGTAATATTATGGTTTGGAACAGTTCCCTAGGCCCCGCCCCCTGTTCCCCTGCTGGTCTGGCTGACTACTTTGTAACAGTAGTTGACTCCCCTCAGCCTGCCTTCAGCCTGCATCCTCCCAATCCCACAATTCCCTGCTGCACACGTGATGTCAATAAGGAAAGGAACATCGCAGTGCATTGTGGGTTATGTAGTTCCTGCATGCTGCCTGTAAACTGTGGAGAAGTTGTTACAATTTGTAGTGTTTTAGTCCCTCCTCCCCTGCCAGGATTTCAAATGATGCAGAAAGAGAAGAACTGTTTTGCAGCTGGATTTCATCATATAAAAATTCTATTTATTCATACTTTTTGAAGTGATAAGCATATTAGGGGTTTCTGTGTTGTGTGGACAAATGTAGGTTCAGAAGCTGCAGTTCCCTTTTAAAACAATTAATATATTTTCTATGTAGTGGTTTTCTGCATGTTTTCTTTTTTCCTCCTTAGCCGTGAAGCTAATGAGCGGCCTGGTGAAGGTGGCATGGGATGTCAGTCATCATCTAAACACGACCAAGCGCCAGTTTGTTGTGGAACATGCAAAGAGCCCAGAGACGAGATCTCCAGAGAGACTGGAGGCCCTGTTGGCCAAGCAGAGAGGGGTGAGTGGTTTGTGGCAAAAAGGGCCACAGATTAGGTGGGCACACCTCCTTTCTTTATCTATGGGACCCATTCTTCGCTTTTCCTTCCTGCGAAAGCCGTAGCACCTTATTGGTTTATTTCATTCTTTTGTTAAAGAAACAGGGTCTTTCCACTCACTAGGATCTGTAATATATCATCTTTAAAAGGGTTGTTCACTTTTCAATTAACTTTTAATAAGACATAGGCATTGATATTGTAAGGCAATTTGCAATTGGTTTTCATTCTTTATTTTTGTGGCTTTTCAGTTATTTAGCACCAATCCAGTTTGGCATTTCAGCAGCTATCTGGTTGCTAGTGTCTTGTTTACCTTAACAACCAGGCCAACCAAGACTGGAATATGAATAGGAGAGGGACTGAATAGAACAATAGGGAATAAAAGCAAACTGTAACCTCACAAAGCAATCGTTTTGTGGCTGCCTGGGTCCGTGACCCCTATTTCACAGCTGGAAGGATGTAAAAGAGGAAGGCAAATGATTAAAAAACTATAAAATACAGACCAATTGCCGAGTTGCTAGGAATAGGAATAACTTAAAGTTAACTTAAAGGTGAACCACCCCTTTAAAGCAGAGATGGGCAACAGGCACCAGTTTACATGCTATTTAACCACAACTGCCAGTTTCTTCGAATTATAGTTCAACAACATCCCCTATGTGGAGTGCAAGCTCTGTTAGCAAGCACTTCTGGTGATAGGGGTGATAGGTGCCCTTTAACATGCCTACCCTCAACCAAACATGGCACCTCTACCTTTAGTACTAAGTGCCATCTTGTCATGTAAGCAGTGCTGTGTAGGAACCACATACCCATTCTGATTTCTTTCCCTCTCCCACAGCTTCAGGGGAATCTGGAAGAGGTCGTGGATATGATGAATGGGATTTTTAAAGGAGTTTTTGTGCATCGTTACTGGTGAGTGTAAAACTCAAGCGCCGACACTTCACGGTAAGATCCACAACTGAATTAGCCCCATATCGCCCACCCGTAGTTGGGCATATCGGGAGAAGATCGCCAAGTGAGTGGATCTACTCCCGATATGCCCACCCATGGATGGGCAATTTGGGGCTAATTCAAATTAAAATGGTGGGTTTAGGCGTTGGTTAGGGAACCACATCAGCGAGCCAATACGGTCCCCGATCCGAAGGAGAAATCAAACCTGCCCGATTGAGATCTTCCCAGTTTCAGGCCAGATATTGGTCGGGGAGGCCCATCGGCGGTGCCCATACACGGGCAGATAAGCTGCTAATTCGGTCTAAAGAACTGATATCGGCAGATAAGAGCGGCCCGTATATGGCCACCTTTATTACAATGCCCATCTAACTGTTGCAAAATCATATTAGCTTCCTGGCTTTTCTAGTAGTAAGGGTGAAGACACACAGAGCTACTAGTAGCAGCTACTTGTCGTGGCTACTAAAATAGACAATGCTGATCGTTTACTGATAATTGTCTCTACTTGTGTTTTAGCAGAGGCAATTTTCAGTTTTGTCTATGGCAGGGGATTTTCTGGAGTTTAGTAGCCGTGAAAAAGTAGCTGCTACTAGTAGCCCAGTGTGTCTTCACCCTAATGTATAGTATTGCCTTGAACTCTATCTGATGAAGGCATTGTCTGTATCTACCTACATAAATACATACATAGGAAGTTAGGCAGAAATAAAACCCATATCAACAGCAGAACAATCCTTGTGGCATTTTTAATGTTTCAAATGGGTTGTTCACCTTTAAGTTTGATGTAGAAAATACTACTTTGGTTTTCATTTTTTATTATGTGAGGTTTTTAAATTATTTAGCACCTCTCCAGTTAGGAATTTCGACAGCTGTCTGGTTGCTAGGGTCCAGTTTACCCTAGCAACCAGGCAGTCATTTGACAGAGAGACAGGAACATGATTAGAGTAGGGCCTAAATAGAGAGATAAGTCTCAAAAAGTAACAGTTATAAAATTGTAGCCTCACAGAGCAATAGCTTTTTGGCTGCCGGAGTCAGTGACCCCCATGCAAAAAACTGGAAAGAGAAGAGGAAGGAAGATAATTAAAAAACAAAAATAAAGACCAATAAAGTCATAAAGTTTGTTGTATCCTTGCTCCCCCCCGTACAGCCCGTGTTATTGTTTGCTCTACTCTCTGATTTTTGTCTTCTTATGTTAGTGACACGTCTGCAGACATCCGAGCCATCTGTATGGAAGAGATCGGGGTTTGGATGAGAACATACAGCCAATCATTTCTGAGCGACAGCTGCCTCAAATATGTCGGATGGACTCTCTATGACAAGGTTAGAAGGGAACCAACAGGCAGAGAGTTAGAGGAGACATATAGGATAAACAAAAAAAACCTCTAATCCTGTAGGCAATAATGAATTTGGGGAAACGATTAACCCTATCTGTAAAAATGGCCCCTTTATTGGAGCTCCCTATAGATCCTCTCAGGTCCCTGTCTGGGTTTCAAATGTTTAGTGAGCGTGTCCTAACGGTCATTGGTATGTAAATATTTTGTAAATGTCTGTTTGAAAATCTTTTAACCTTAAAGGTCACTGTCATGATATTTATGGGGCACTTTTTATTTCTAAATGACACTGTTACACAGCAAATAATTCCCTCTGCCATTTAACCTTTTATTCTTGAACCAACAAATGTATTTGTAACTGTAATATTGGTGTGTAGGCGCCATCTCAGTGCCTTGTGCCTGAGTCTGAGCTTTCAGCCAGCGCTACACATTAGAACTGCTTTCAGCTAACCTATTGTTTCTCCTACTCCCATGTAACTGGAGGAGTCCCAAGCCGGACTTGGATTTCTTACTATTGAGTGCTATTCTGATACCTACTGGGAGCTGCTATCTTGCTCCCTTCCCATTGTTCTGCTGATCGGCTGCTGGGGGTGAGGGGGGGATATCACTCCAACTTGCAGCGCAGCAGTAAAGTGTGCCTGAGTCTGAGCTTTCAGCCAGCGCTACACATTAGAACTGCTTTCAGCTAACCTATTGTTTCTCCTACTCCCATGTAACTGGAGGAGTCCCAAGCCGGACTTGGATTTCTTACTATTGAGTGCTATTCTGATACCTACTGGGAGCTGCTATCTTGCTCCCTTCCCATTGTTCTGCTGATTGGCTGCTGGGGGTGAGGGGGGGAGATATCACTCCAACTTGCAGCGCAACAGTAAAGTGTGACTTTTAGTATGTTATAGAAGGGCCTATTCTAAGTAACTTTTTTAATTGATCTTCATTATTTATTTGTTTTATAGTTTTCAAATTATTTGCCTTCTTCTTCTAACTCTTTGCAGTTTTTTAATGCGGGTCACTGACCCCGGCAGCCAAAAAGCTATTGCTCTGTGAGGCTACAGATTTATTGTTATTGTTACTTTTTGTAACTATCTTTTCTATTCAGCCCCTCTCCTATTCATATACCAGTCTCTCATCCGAAACCACCCCCTGGTTGCCAACGTAACTTGAACCCTAGCAACCAAATAGCTTCTGAAACGCTTCTGAAACGAAAAGTGGAGGGATCCTGAACTGAAAATGAAATAACTAAAAAACTACAAATAATAAAAAATGAAGACCAATTGCAAATTGTCTCAGAATACATACTGAATGTTAACTCAAAGGTGAACAACACCTTTAATGTAAATATATGGGTGGCACTGCTGCATTAGTTATTGCTCAGTATCAAACATTCTCTATAGCAGTGTCTGTGTTTTGCCACTAGGTGGCGAATGCAGAGAAAACTTTCTAATAGCGTCTGAATTTAGAATAACAGATGAGTTAACCCTGTAAGTGCCAGTAAGCCCATGAGAGATACCGTTATAGGGATTACTCCTGCCCTGAGCACGTACAGGCTGAAATCAATGAATTGCTCCGGTAAAGGGAAACTGCAATAATTCACATCCAACTCACGTCAGCTTACCTGGCCCTATAAACCAATCACATTCCTCCGTGTACTTACACACTGCAGCCTATCCATATTGTAAAATACCGGTTATGGGGGCGCCCGTGTGTAATGAGCTGCCGACAGGTAAGTGTAAAGTGCTTGTGGGACATTCTGTAATGAAAAGAACACGTGGCCCGTACGGGGATCGAACCCGCGACCTTGGCGTTATTAGCACCACGCTCTAACCAACTGAGCTAACCGGCCAGCTGATATAATTTGAAAGTTGGCCTTTTTTTGTTTTGGGTTTTATTTAATTTTTTTTTGTACAGATAGCAGTAACTGCGCTATTGCATCTGATAACACGTAACACGATAACACGCAACTGATAGAATCAAATCAGAAGCATGCAGGGTTTAAACCCTATTATCCTTTAAAATTTTAAATTCAAAAGGTTTGCAGTAGTGTAACAGAGTATGTTTCAAGTAGTGTACCCCCTACTGTAAATGATAAGGATATTCGCAATCACTGAGAGGTTCTGTGCCCATATAAAGGCACAAGGCTGCAGGCTGAGTTATACAGGGAACTCTGAGTATCACTCATGTATTATAAGGGATAATGTACCCCCTACTGTAAATGATAAGGATATTAGCAGTCACTGAGGGGTTCTGTGCCCATATAAAGGCACAAGGCTGCAGGCTGAGTTATACAGGGAACTCTGAGTATCACTCATGTATTATAAGGGATAATGTACCCCCTACTGTAAATGATAAGGATATTAGCAGTCACTGAGGGGTTCTGTGCCCATATAAAGGCACAAGGCTGCAGGCTGAGTTATACAGGGAACTCTGAGTATCACTCATGTATTATAAGGGATAATGTACCCCCTACTGTAAATGATAAGGACATTAGACTGGGCCCTCTACTCTCCCAGCCCCTCCTGCAACTACAGGGTCTGCTCCCTCTGTAGTTACGCCCTTACATAGCAACCAGATCGCTGCTGAAACTCCAAACTGGAGAGCCGCTGAATGGAAATTGAAGTAATTAAACGACTCCAAATAATAAAAATTAAAAAACAATTACAAATTGTTACAGAATATTACTCTCTACATCATACTACACGTACTTAACCCCTTTAAGATTTCAAACCCAAGCTTGCAGCCAATCAGAGCGTCTGACTGCATAGGGATAGATCAGGCTACAGCCAATCAGAGCATGGCAGCATTCGCAGGGCTAAACCTGCCAGTGGGGGGGGTCATTTAAACATGCTGGGCAAATTTCGCACCTGGGCAGTAACCCATGCAACCAATGACAAAAGTTAATCACTGATTGGTTGCTATGGGATATTGCCCAGTGTCTTTAAATGACCCCCAGTGCCTTTATCAGTACATGTGTGTGCTCTTTGTCTCTCCAGCAGGGGGCGGTGAGGCTGCAGTGCATCCGGACATTGCACAGTTTATACAGTGTCCCAGAGATGGCCCCAAAGCTGGAACTTTTCACTAGCAGATTCAAGGTGAATTCCACGTATTCCCACGCTTTCCCTCCTCAGTCTGTACATATACATATTGTACTAGTGTGTGTACGCCGTGTAAACTTCTGTCACCCCCCCCCCCTTTTACAGAACCGTATGGTATTCATGGTGTTAGATAAAGAGCAGCAGGTTGCTGTAGAGGCAATTAAACTGATTGGACTCATTTCACAGTGAGTATCAACAACTAGTTAGTAGTGGTTAGTAGTTAGTTTCCCAAACTGGGTGCCCCTGGAACTATAGCAGGGTGACTGTTACCCCAATGTTTCTATATATCTGTAACCTTGTTATGGGCTAAGGGGGCCCAGCCTGAAGGCCAGTTAGGGGGGGATTTGGGGTGAGTGTTTATTTGTGCCCTGAGTACCCCTGGAACTATAGCAGGGTGACTGTTACCCCAATGTTTCTATATATCTGTAACCTTGTTATGGGCTAAGGGGGCCCAGCCTGAAGGCCAGTTAGGGGGGGATTTGGGGTGAGTGCTTATTTGTGCCCTGGGTACCCCTGGAACTATAGCGGGGTGACTGTTACCCCAATGTTTCTATATATCTGTAACCTTGTTATGGGCTAAGGGGGCCCAGCCTGAAGGCCAGTTAGGGGGGGATTTGGGGTGAGTGCTTATTTGTGCCCTGGGTACCCCTGGAACTATAGCGGGGTGACTGTTACCCCAATGTTTCTATATATCTGTAACCTTGTTATGGGCTAAGGGGGCCCAGCCTGAAGGCCAGTTAGGGGGGGATTTGGGGTGAGTGCTTATTTGTGCCCTGGGTACCCCTGGAACTATAGCGGGGTGACTGTTACCCCAATGTTTCTATATATCTGTAACCTTTATATGGGCTAAGGGGGCCCAGCCTGAAGGCCAGTTAGGGGGGGATTTGGGGTGAGGGCTTATTTGTGCCCTGGGTACCCCTGGAACTATAGCAGGGTGACTGTTACCCCAATGTTTCTATATATCTGTAACCTTGTTATGGGCTAAGGGGGCCCAGCCTGAAGGCCAGTTAGGGGGGGATTTGGGGTGAGTGCTTATTTGTGCCCTGGGTACCCCTGGAATTATAGCGGGGTGACTGTTACCCCAATGTTTCTATATATCTGTAACCTTGTTATGGGCTAAGGGGGCCCAGCCTGAAGGCCAGTTAGGGGGGGATTTGGGGTGAGTGCTTATTTTTGCCCTGGGTACCCCTGGAACTATAGCGGGGTGACTGTTACCCCAATGTTTCTATATATCTGTAACCTTGTTATGGGCTAAGGGGGCCCAGCCTGAAGGCCAGTTAGGGGGGGATTTGGGGTGAGTGCTTATTTGTGCCCTGGGTACCCCTGGAACTTTATCGGGGTGACTGTTACCCCAATGTTTCTATATATCTGTAACCTTGTTATGGGCTAAGGGGGCCCAGCCTGAAGGTCAGTTAGGGGGGGATTTGGGGTGAGTGCTTATTTGTGCCCTGGGTACCCCTGGAACTATAGCAGGGTGACTGTTACCCCAATGTTTCTATATATCTGATTGTCTCTCATACAGGAACATGGAGGATATGCTGAGTAAGAAGGACTGTGACACTATTTACCCCTTCGTGTTTGTATCCAGTCGAGCAGTTTCATCTGCAGCAGGGGCATTTCTGTATCAGAGGTCAGTGGCAGAGACTGCACTATATATATATATATATATATATATATATATATATATATATATATATATATATATATATATATATATATATATATATATAAATAGTCTTTACCTTCCACTTTGTACTCACTCACCTTATGGACAGAACATTTTATGAATCTCCACTTTTAATTGGTTTATTCAGAAGTTGCTGATACTTAGCAGCACATTCAGACGTGAAGTAAAGGGGCAACTGATACAAGTGAACATGTTGCACTCATCTACTTTTCATTAGTTTATTATGTCTTGGATCCAGTTCCGCAGAAAGCGCTTTAGTCCCATTATTTCTTATTGTATGATAACCTATAGAGAGGAAGTTTATTCTCATCTCTGCCATGTTTCACGCCGTTTATATCTGCTGGCAGGGTTCTAGCTCACACAGTAGCTGAAACAAGTCCCAAAGGCAGAAATCGGCTCGGAAATGTATCCTTCTTTCGACTGCTGATGTCATTCTTCATAAAGAGTAAGGTAGGCCATATTAGTTCCTTTCATCAGTTAGATTTCCTTTATACTAGGGCTCTCTCTCTCTTGTAGAACTTTTTTAAAACCATTTATTTTATAGCCCCCGGTCTGATTTGGGTCTCCATAGACTTAACTGCATGACACCATCATTTTTATATACTTAAACATGAATTATTTGGCCCACTACATGAAATAAGTTGGACAGCAGTGCTTTATGTCTTCCCAGTCATGTAGTGAGGTCCTTCTAAGAATACAAACAGTGGACTTGAGCTGAGGCCAGGCACGGACTGGGAATCAAAATAGGCCCTGGCATTTAAGGCACACAGAGGCCCAAACAGCCCCCCACTGGCCCAATAAATAATGACTGGCTATGGCATCTTACAGCAGCCCCTCTGGCATTTGCCTGAACCTACAGATTGCCAGTCCGGGCCTGATTTTCAGTACACAGAGGCCCAAACAGCCCCCCCCCCCTCATAGGCCCAATAAATAGTGACTGTCTATGGCACCTTACAGCAGCCTCTCTGGCATTTGCCTGAACCTACAGATTGCCAGTCCGGGCCTGATTTTCAGTACACAGAGGCCCAAACAGCCCCCCCATAGGCCCAATAAATAGTGAGTGTCTATGGCACCTTACAGCAGCCCCTCTGGCATTTGCCTGAACCCACAGATTGCCAGTCCGGGCCTGATTTTCAGTACACAGAGGCCCAAACAGCCCCGCCCTCATAGGCCCAATAAATAATGAGTGTCTATGGCACCTTACAGCAGCCCCCCTGGCATTTACCACAACCCACAGATTGCCAGTCTGGGCCTGATTTTCAGTACACAGAGGCCCAAACAGCCCCCCCATAGGCCCAATAAATAGTGAGTGACTATGGCACCTTACAGCAGCCCCTCTGGCATTTACCACAACCCACAGATTGCCGGACTTAGGCACAAAAATATATACATGCATAGAAGTGTACAATAACTAGTAGCTATCATCCGGCGGCCGTAACATAGGCCCTTACTGTCCATCTGTTCCCTCAAGCTCCCTGAACATGCTGCGTATCTGGTAGACAGTTTGTGGGAATGCGCTGGGGCCCCCCTGCAAGACTGGGTGTGCCAGACTGATCTGCTGCTGCTGGAAGAGGAGGGTAAGACTAGACCCAACCTTTATAATCCAATTAACTCGCAATATCTTTCTTTTTCAGTTTTGATTTCCCAGACTCTTTCTCACAGCCATTATGTGTAACATTTCCATTTCTACCCCCCAGGCTTGGATGACACGGATGAAAGTGCTCTGATAGAAATCTTAGTGGCGTCTATGAGACAGGCAGTCGAGGGGACGTCTCCTGTGGGTAGAGTGCCCGCTAGAAGGGTATGTACGTTCTAGAAGATCAATGTAGCTTAAGTTCAGTATCCAGCTGAATCTTTTGCAAAGGATTCTGGGTTCTGCCAGTGGCTTTGGTGCATCCCTAGTTCTGGTTTTCATTTACTAACCTGTGCAAAAGGCAGGACAGTTTGCTCATGTGTGTGCACCTATTATTGTTTGCACAGTAGCAAATAAGCCATCTTTTACTTGGTGTTTTCTCCCAGGCTTTTGCATTAAAGGACAGGAAGGCTGAAGACAAAAGCCGATTGACCCGTCATATGATTCTTGCACTTCCCCCTCTCTTGGCGAAGGTACATTTATGGCAATTTATTTATAAAAAGGGCACCTTTATTTAGTAGCTCAGAATGGGCCACTGAAGAGCAGGTTTGCTTGCCCTGTATGTCTTCCAAACAACATCATCTTCAAGGCTGTCCTCTCTGCCCAGTCTGTGGAGCTGGTTGAGGGACAGGAAGGCAGAGGAGTGTGGGAATCGAACCTTTGAGTTAACTTTTAGCACAATGTAGAGAGTAATATTCTGAGATAATTTTCCATTGGTCTTCATTTTTTTATTATTTTTTAGTTTTTAAATTATTTTACATTTTGTTCACCAGCTCTCCAGTTAGGAGTTTCATCAGCTATCTGGTTGCTAGGGTCCAACCAGGGAATGGTTAGAAGAAAAGACTAGTACACTATTTAAATAGGAGAGGACCTGAATAAAAAAAAGAATATATATATGCCCATACCACACAGAACTATATATACACTGACACATACACCTATTTCATAGGTTTTTTTAAGAACTTCCCTTGAGAGTATTCTCTTCCCTCAGTTTTCAGCTGATAGCAAGAAGGTGAGAACTCTTCTGAAGATCACTTCCTTTATGGAGCTGGAGATTTACTGTACAGACAGAATGGAAAAGGTAAGGGAGTGGACAAAGAGACGCGACTACCAGGCAATGGAAGATAGGGCCAAGCCTGGACTGGCAATCTGTGGCCAGAGGGGCTCCGGTAAGATGCCATAGACAGTTACTATTTACTGGGCTGATGGGGGGCTGTTTGGGCCTCCCTGCACTTGAGAGACAGGGATTATTTTGATATAATATACAGATGTTAAATCCTGCCTCTAGATGGTGCTAGAGTGCAAAGACTTGCCAGCAAACTCAAAAGAAAATGCCATAAACCATGTACCACCTGGTGGCAGATTTGGGTTTTTTTTTTTCCTTGTCATAGCTGGAAGAGACATGGGAATGAGCTTGGCTGCCTCTGTACATTTCTCCTTGTGTCTCTCTCCCATTCCATACTCCAGGTATAGGAAAAGCGACTCGCTTCTTTTTATGTTTATTCCCCCTAGTTTCTAGATACACTGTTGGCTGAGGTTCAGGAGATCTTGGAGAAGCATACAGAGGAAGATGTTTTAGAGTCCTGCTCTCGGGCTCTGTACATCTTGTGTGACCGCAAGCAGGCCTTGTACCAGCGCGCAGACATTGCACGCAGCACCTTAATGGACCGGCTCACTGGCCGCTTTTTGCAGCAGGTTCCGGAAATCATGCAGGTATCTGTTAATGCCTCTCAGCCTGGATATACTTTCAACCAACCTCCTTCCATGCCGGTGG
Organism: Xenopus tropicalis; assembly: GCF_000004195.4. Taxonomy (NCBI): domain Eukaryota; kingdom Metazoa; phylum Chordata; class Amphibia; order Anura; family Pipidae; genus Xenopus; species Xenopus tropicalis. The sequence goes on from NC_030679.2 coordinate 144,181,253, forward strand.
CATTGCATCCATACCTTTATGCCCCCATAGATATGTTTCATAAATTATCACCTTTCTAAATACATAGGCTATGTCAGGGTGCCTTTACCCACTGCAACAAATACTTCATGAATCTCTCGCTATAATGAACATGTTCTGAGTTGTGCTTTTATACTTACCCATCCTCCATCTTGTCCTCTCCAGGAGACTGAGCCAGATGAAGATGCCGTTTATAATATCGCTGCAACAATGAAAAGGATATCACCATTGTACAGGTAACAGCTGGCAGCTTTCCCTTGGGAGACTAAAGGGATTCTGTCACGGAAAATGTCTTTTTTTCAAAATGTGTTAAAGGGAAACTATACCCCCAGAATGAATACGTAACCAACAGATAGTTTTTACCTTTCTTTCTCCTTTAACATAATATAAACTAAGTAAGCCTTATCAGAAAGGTCTATGTAAATACAGCCATAAGCACTCACAGAAACGCTGCACTGAGTTCTAATGTGTAGCACTGGCTCCTTTTGATAGCTCAGACTCAGGCACACTTTACTGCTGCGCTGCAAGTTGGAGTGATTTCCCCCCCCCCCCCTCACCCCCAGCAGCCGATCTGCAGAACAATGGGAAGGGAGCAAGATAGCAGCTCCCAGTAGGTATCAGAATAGCACTCAATAGTAAGAAATCCAAGTCCGGCTTGGGACTCCTCCAGTTACATGGGAGTAGGAGAAACAATAGGTTAGCTGAAAGCAGTTCTAATGTGTAGCGCTGGCTGAAAGCTCAGACTCAGGCACACTTTACTGCTGCGCTGCAAGTTGGAGTGATATCCCCCCCCCCCTCACCCCCAGCAGCCGATCAGCAGAACAATGGGAAGGGAGCAAGATAGCAGCTCCCAGTAGGTATCAGAATAGCCCTCAATAGTAAGAAATCCAAGTCTGGCTTGGGACTCCTCCAGTTACATGGGAGAAGGAGAAACAATAGGTCAGCTGAAAGCAGTTCTAATGTGTAGCACTGGCTCCTTCTGAAAGCTCAGACTCAGGCACACTTTACTGTTGTGCTGCAAGTTGGAGTGATACCCCCCCCACCCCCAGCAGCCGATCAGCAGAACAATGGGAAGGGAGCAAGATAGCAGCTCCCAGTAGGTATCCGAATAGCACTCAATACTAAGAAATCCAAGTCTGGCTTGGGACTCCTCCAGTTACATGGGAGAAGGAGAAACAATGGGTCAGCTGAAAGCAGTTCTAATGTGTAGCTCTGGCTGAAAGCTCAGACTCAGGCACACTTTACTGCTGCGCTGCAAGTTGGAGTGATATTCCCCCCCCCTCCCCCCCAGCAGCCGATCAGCAGAACAATGGGAAGGGAGCAAGATAGCAGCTCCCAGTAGGTATCAGAATAGCACTCAATAGTAAGAAATCCAAGTCCGGCTTGGGACTCCTCCAGTTACATGGGAGTAGGAGAAACAATAGGTTAGCTGAAAGCAGTTCTAATGTGTAGCGCTGGCTGAAAGCTCAGACTCAGGCACAATGCACTGAGATGGCGCCTACACACCAATATTACAGCTACAAATACATTTGTTGGTTCAAGAATAAAAGGTTAAATGGCAGAGGGAATTATTTGCTGTGTAACCGTGTCATTTAGAGATAAAAAGTGCCCCATGAACTACCTCTGGGAAGTGCTCCACAGATTTGGCCTGGGCACCAAATTTATCCAATGGGTTAAACTGCTCTACAAATCCCCAGTTGCTAAGGTTAGGGTTAATAATTTCATCTCCCCCCCTTTCCAACTCCGCAGGGGAACCAGACAAGGGTGCCCCCTATCACCAATCCTCTTTGCACTAGCGATAGAACCCTTAGCTATTACAATAAGGGAGTGTGCTTCCATTAAAGGGCTCCAGTTTGCCAACATAACGGAGAAAGTGTCCCTCTTTGCGGACGATATTTTAATATACTTAGCAGACCCCTTAGAATCCCTCTCCACCATGCTAACTGTTGTCCAAGAATTTGGCAAATACTCGGGACTTCGTGTTAACTGGGATAAATCACAACTATTTAGCATTGACCCTACCCCCCATATCCCTCCTCCCCAGCAGACACAATTGAAATGGGTCACATCCTTTAAATACCTGGGGATATGGATAAACCCAGACCCCCAACTCTTTCTACAACTCAATCTAGACCCTATAATGGACTCCCTGTCACAAGTTCTTAAGACCTGGGCCAAACTACCACTTACACTTTGGGGAAGAGTGAATATCATCAAGATGATATATTTGCCTAAATTCCTGTATATATTCCACAACACCCCATTTACAATCCCTCGATCCTTTTTCAAAAAACTAAACAGAACTATAACTTCATTTATTTGGGCCAATGGTACCCCCCGTATTTCCTGGGAGAGGCTAACAGCAACCGTCGAAAATGGAGGCCTAGCCTTGCCACACTTCTACTTCTACTACTTAGCCTCCCAAATCTACTACATACACTGGTGCCTTGCTCCCAATCCATATAATCCCAATACACAACTTCAAGCGTCCATCCTCCACTCAATAGAAGGCCTAAGCACCTATCCTTATAGACACCACACAGATATGACCAACCTACCACATACGCTACTGACTCCACATAAAGCATGGACCACAGCCTTGAAAAATATGCACCATCCTTGGCCACTCCTCTCACCCCAACTTCCACTCTGGGCCAACTCGCTCCTACCCGACCTACAGGAACTACAGGACTACACCTATTGGCCACGACTGGGTTTTAAGAAACTTGGAGACCTAACACTTGGTCCTCAGTTTCCCACATACCAAGACCTACAAGACAGAGCTCTGGGAAAGCAGATACAATTTTATAGATACCTCCAACTTAGGCACGCCTTTCACGCACAATTCCACACCCTTCCTCCCACAATAACCACAGTAACCCTAGAGGACATCCTGCTCTCTCCATCTCCAGCCAAACTACTATCTAGGCTATACAAAGAGATTATGACAACAATTAAGCCACCCTTTGATCGAGCCTACCGTCTTTGGACGCAAGACATCCCAGAACTAGCACAAGACCAATGGGAGGAAGCCACAGAAAATGCCTATGATTTCCTAATCCCAATAAAGGATAGGCTCATACAGTACAAATTTCTGCACCAAACCTACATAACACCCCTCAAACTGATGAGATTTGGGAGAAGACAGGATGACCTCTGCCCAAGATGTAAATCCCCCGGGGCCAATTTCTTCCACATGATTTGGTCCTGTCCCCCCATACACGAATTCTGGTCCAAAATAATGGAAACACTAGCAAGTGAACTGGGTACACCGCAGATAGTAGACCCAATAACTTGCCTACTAGGAGTCATAGATGGAATAATATGCACTAACGTGGCCAGAGTCAGACTGCGTACGCTCATGTTCTACGCCAAAAAAACAATAATTATGCACTGGATGGGAGACACCCTCCCCTCCCAAACATTCTGGAGAAGGCTGGTGGATGGAGCTCTCCCCCTTATCAAATTAACCTATGAAACAAGGGGTGCTTATGACAAGTTTGACAAGATCTGGGAAAATTGGTATAATCAAGACAATCTGGACACATAACCTACCCCTTCACACTAAATGTGACTGATCCGACAGAACTAAACACACTCACCTACACTGTGATAACTACAACGCCTAGTAATAGCACCCTTGACTGTATTGGCCTAAACCTGACTCGACACCATTTCAATCTTAATGTCAATATATTATACACTGTTTTGTATTTTTGTTTTGTGATGTTGTAAAACCAATAAAAAATTTACCTATAAAAAAAAAAAAAGTGCCCCATAATCATCATGACAGAGTCCCTTTAAACTTTATGCATGTGGGAGGGGTTATAGATACAAAAAACAAATGCTGACTTAACTCTTATGTAGAAAAGGTTGGTTAATTTACTGTTTCTGGTCACAGTGGCCATGATCTGTCTCACTGGGAGCTGTTTGGTCCATGCAGCCAAATACTGCTCAAGGGGATGGACACTGGAGAGGTTCCAGAACAGGTACAGCTCCGACATTTCCACTCTACACCACTTCCTTCCGACCCTATTCCATTAACTAAGGACTCCATATTTATCTTGCAGATAGTAATGGCTGCTCTTACCTGCTGCCACTTCTCTCTCTTGTGGGAGCTTTTCCATATCTCCAACTCCAAAGGCCCACAGGTAGGGTTTCTCAGTGAAGGTTGTAAAGTTAACATATATACTTAGCCTTATCCGCGCTTGCCCAATATCGCTACCCACTGTGTAGATTAAACAAAAACACCTCACCAATACTGTGAAATAAGTAAATGATTAAATAAATAGATATTAATGAGCAGCTGCCTACCTCCAAACTAATCCCAAATCACATCAAAAACTATCTTAACGCAGAGTTGGCGCTCTCATAAAACAAATTACCAAGTTATGTGATTCAAACAATTTGTATTTATTAGTGAATTGTAATAAAATCATATATACATAGTAATATCTTATAATTAAAATCCAAATAAATTATATCAGTGCAACAGATAATCCAGTATTTATTAGAGGAACTAAGGAAAATCAATAATAACCAGCATGATAGTTCATCAAATAGTTAAAAAATATATATAATTTTGGGAATCAGTATAGAGTCAGCACAATCAGATTGAAAATTGAGTATATATAGAATGCATCTGAGTAAAAAATTGGAGATAAATAGTAAAATTGCACACATGCAATGGATAGGGCAAGATATTACTATGTATATATGATTTTATTACAATTCACTAATAAATACAAATTGTTTGAATCACATAACTTGGTAATTTGTTTTATGAGAGCGCCAACTCTGCGTTAAGATAAAGTTAACATATACCTAGCTGTTTAGCAAGTGAGGGAATACAGGGATATGGGAGATAGCTCTCAGTACAAGTTGCCCCAGGGACTGGTGCCATTGCCATCTTGGAGTCAGGAAGGAATTTTTCCCCCCCTGGGGCAAATTAGAGAGGCTTCAGATGGGGTTTTCGCCTTCCTCTGGATCAACTGGCAGTTAGGCAGGTTATATACTGTATAAGCATTAGGGTTAAACGTGATGGATGGGTGTAACATATGTTAATATATAAATGAGGCACAGAAAGAAGAAATATTGCTCACTTTCCACCTCTGCTAACCTTCCCTTCTCATTATTCCCTCCCTTATCCTTACTGTGTAATCAGAATCAGATTTCCCCTCTGAAGCAGAAGCTCAGGCAGTTTTGTGACATTTGCCAAGGCTGTCTCTCTGATCTCAACGCTGCCATCAGGAAGCAGGTAATTTGGCTTTTCCTGTGTTAGGCTTCTAGTAGGAGCTTCCATATCTTACCTTCCCTATCACTGCATCCCTTACTTTTGCCATTTTTAAAGGGAAACTACACCCCAAGAATGAATACGTAACCAATAGACAGTTTATATTATGTTAAGTGGCCTATTAAAGAATCTCCCCAAACTGGAATATATATATCAGTAAATATTGCCCTTTTACATCCTTTCCCTTGAGCCGCCATTTTGTTATAGGCTGTGTGCTCCCTCAGAGATCAGCTGACAGGAAGTGATGCAGCTCTAACTGTAACAGGAAGAAGTGTGGGAGCAAAAGGCAGAACTCTGCCCATTCATTGGCTGATGGGGCCTAGCATGTATGTGTGCCTTGGCTTACATTGTTTGGGGTATAGTTTCCCTTTAAGCAGGTTCACTGCACCCCTTTTCTTCTATTACTGTGTCGTGCTGATTATTTATTGCTCTCTCTTTGTCCTGCAGGCATTTGTCCTCCTCAGTGATTTGCTGGTTATATTTGGCAGTCCCATAGCCCAGGAGCAGAGATTTTACCTGCAGCCTCTTGCGTATCGTCCTAGTCTGTCTCTGCAGGCTGAGCTGGCTGGATTTCTGTTGGATAATGTATTCACTGACCCTGAAGAAGGTTGTAAAATATCCAAAAATACCAAATATAAATCAAAGAAAGGCCTAAGGGAAAGTTCACAGGGGTGTATTAGTTAAAGGGTGCAGGGTATGGTTAACTTAAGAATAAGGTGGCCATACACGGTAAGATTTGGCTAGATTGCCAAACCAGAAAATTTTTCCCTGATATGCCCACCTCATGGTTATCGTTTGGCCCTAGGACCGATGCGGTCCCCGATTCAATAGAAAATTAAGCCTGTCTGATCAACATCTGGCCAGTTTTTGGCTACATATTGTTGGGGAGGGCTGTCGGAGGGCCCCATACACGGGCAGATAAGCTGCTGAGTGGTTCTTAAGGACCCAAATCAGGAGCTGAAATCTGCAATTGGCTGACAGAACCCCTGGGCCACTGCCTGGTTGGGAGGTGTTTCAGTAGGATCAGATTTCCCATAGAAATAAACCAACTATGATTGGCTGGCATTAGCCTACACAATATGGAGTCTCTGCGCATTGATAAATGTGCCCCTTTAGATAAGGCAGTGGGTACTAAAGTAGTACAGGTATTTGATCCGTTGTCCGGAAACCCATTATCCAGAAAGCTCAGAATTATGGAAAGCCCATCTTCCATAGACTCCATTTTAAGCAATAATTATTTACATTTTTAGAAATGATTCCCTTTTTCTCTGCAATAATAAAACAATACCTGTACTTGATCCCAACTAAGGTATAATTACCCCTTATTGGGGCAGAACAGCCCTATTGGGTTTATTTAATGGTTAAATGATTCCCTTTTCTCTGTAATAATAAAACAATACCTGTACTTGATCCCAACTAAGGTATAATTACCCCTTATTGGGGCAGAACAGCCCTATTGGGTTTATTTAATGGTTAAATGATTCCCTTTTCTCTGTAATAATAAAACAGTACCTGTACTTGATCCCAACTAAGATATAATTACCCCTTATTGGGGCAGAACAGCCCTATTGGGTTTATTTAATGGTTAAATGATTCTCTTTTCTCTGTAATAATAAAACAGTACCTGTACTTGATCCCAACTAAGATATAATTACCCCTTATTGGGGGCAGAACAGCCCTATTGGGTTTATTTAATGGTTAAATGATTCCCTTTTCTCTGTAATAATAAAACAGTACCTGTACTTGATCCCAACTAAGATATAATTACCCCTTATTGGGGCAGAACAGCCCTATTTGGGTTTATTTCATGGTTAAATGATTCCCTTTTCTCTGTAATAATAAAACAGTACCTGTAATTGATCCCAACTAAGATATAATTACCCCTTATTGGGGGCAGAACAGCCCTATTGGGTTTATTTCATGGTTACATTATTAGAAGCATACTGATTTATGTTAAATATAAGGGTTGTGTTACAGAGAATGAGGCCCGACGCACTGAAACGCTACACGAGAGAAGAAACCTGCTGGCCGGTTACTGCAAACTGATCCTGTATAGTTCCCTGCAGCTGCATTCTGCCAGCGATATCTTTAGGCATTATGTCAAGGTAAGTGTCCCACCCCAAACCGGGCAGCGTATGGCCATATTGTTTATTACTGTACTGTGTATTAGCATGCTGTGTCCTAATTGGCTGTTTCCTTGCTAATGAGGAAGGGAAGCCATGATGGTCCTAATAGCACCTAGTTTTAAAATTAAGCATGTTCAGTTACCCTTGTTCGATTCGGTTCGGTATGTGCCTGAATCTCTCACAAAGGATTCCGTGCATCCCTAATTTAAACAAAATTTTAGTGCGATGTAGACATTGAAATTCTGAGACAATTTGTAATTGGTCTTTATTATTTTGTTTGTGGTTTTTCAGTTAGTTAGCAGTTTGGAATTTCAGCAGCTATCTGGTTGCTAGGGTGCCATTTACCATAGCAACCAGGCAGTCATTTGAATGAGAGACTGGAAGATGAGTAGGAAGATAAGTAATAGAAATTAACAAAAACAATACAATTGCGGCCCCAGAGACCATTTTTTTTTTAGCTTCTGGGGTCGGTGACCCCCATTTGAAAACTGGAAAGAAGCAGAAGAGTAAGGCAAATAATTTAAAAAGTTCAAAAAAAAAAAATAAGAAAGACAAATTGAAAAGTTACTAGGAATAGGCCAATCTTTCACGTGCTAAAAGGTGAACCTCCTCTTTAAAGGGGCAGTACACCTTCAATGTCCACATCTTATTAAACCACTAACAATGCTCTCAGCCTGTTAGAAAATCCATTTTCCATAGAAAATCAAAAGGCCACTGTAAGAGCTACTTGTTATACCTGTTAATTCAGCCCTTTTGTCTCTCTGATCAGTTTTCTGAAGGGATGGGAGGGGCCTATTCTCAACCTGACACAATGGGAACTTCCTGTATGCTGACATCATCACTCCCAGGCTTTGCCCTTACTTCTTTCCTATTGGACCAATTCATTGGTTGCTTGAGCACTCTAACCAGTTGTATAAATTGAAAGGCCATTGGTTAATTTCTCCCTGGCAATGACATAGGCAAACAGGCTCAGCCTATCCATAACTTACTGTTATGTTAGATTTACATCTCTCAGGCACAGGAAGCAGTGTCAGACTGACAGGAGGCACAGCCAATAGGAGTTAAGGCTGCTGCCAGTACATCATATAAGGAAGTAAACAAGCGACTGTAGTGTTTATAGGGGTCACTGACCCCCCCAGCACAGGCTCTGGGCAGAAGTGAAGGCTTAGCAGAGGGAGGAATCTGAGGGGAATCTCTCTTCAGCTGCACATTTTTTGCTAACTATGTATAATGATTAATGTGAGCTGTTAGATTTGTGAATGTCGTACAAAGGTGAGCAGCCCCTTTAAGACTAAGGCACAAATACAGGTGCGTAAGCAGCAGGCTCAGCGGCCATTGATCTCTTTCAGTTTAACGCCAGTTACGGGGATCTCATTAAGGAGACGCTGCACAAGTGCCGAAGCATCAGCAGAGAGGAGACCACCAAGACTGTGCTGCTCAGTCTCACTCAGGTATGCACTCTGTCTGTATCTCACTGTCTTATTGCACTCTCATTATTATACTCAGGTGCGGCATCCCTTATTCGGAAACCTGTTATGCAGAAACTCCAAATTACAGGAATGTTCATCTCCCATAGACTTCGCTGTACTCAAATAATTCACATTTTTTAAAAAAATGTTTTCCTTTTTCTCTGTAATAATAAAACAGTGCAGGTATGGGATCAGTTATCCGGAAACCCGTTATCCAGAAAGCTCCAAATAACAGAAAGGCCGTCTCCTATAAACTCATCAACTTTCATCAACTAATTCACATTTTTTCAAAATGATTTCCTTTTTTCTCTCTAGTAATAAAACAGTACCTGTACTTGATCCCAACTAAGATATAATTACCCCTTATTGGGGGCAGAACAGCCCTATTGGGTTTATTTCATGGTTAAATGATTCCCTTTTCTCTGTAATAATAAAACAGTACCTGTACTTGATCCCAACTAAGATATAATTACCCCTTATTGGGGCAGAACAGCCCTATTGGGTTTATTTAATGGTTAAATGATTCCCTTTTCTCTGTAATAATAAAACAGTACCTGTACTTGATCCCAACTAAGATATAATTACCCCTTATTGGGGCAGAACAGTCCTATTGGGTTTATTTAATGGTTAAATGATTCCCTTTTCTCTGTAATAATAAAACAGTACCTGTACTTGATCCCAACTAAGATATAATTACCCCTTATTGGGGCAGAACAGCCCTATTGGGTTTATTTCATGGTTAAATGATTCCCTTTTCTCTGTAATAATAAAACAGTACCTGTACTTGATCCCAACTAAGATATAATTACCCCTTATTGGGGCAGAACAGCCCTATTGGGTTTATTTCATGGTTAAATGATTCCCTTTTCTCTGTAATAATAAAACAGTACCTGTACTTGATCCAAACTAAGATATAATTACCCCTTATTGGGGCAGAACAGCCCTATTGGGTTTATTTAATGGTTAAATGATTCCCTTTTCTCTGTAATAATAAAACAGTACCTGTACTTGATCCCAACTAAGATATAATTACCCCTTATTGGGGGCAGAACAGTCCTATGTAACTAATGTTTGATTGATTTAAGACTTAATCCCTCTAACTATCTGTGTAGGCCTTTACAGAGCTGTGCCAAGAGGGCGACTCCCCACCCCAGCGCTCCTCTCGCCCCTTCCTAGAAATTCGAGGCTTGGCCAGGAGACTTGCTTTGCTCTATGGACCGGATCAGAGGAGATATCGCCAGGATATTGTTTTGCTGCACAAGTGAGTTTGAATGCTGCAATTACTGGCCGTGATTATGTTTCATTCTCTCACTTTATTGTACCTATAAGGGTAAAGACACACAGAGCTACTAGTAGAAGCTACTTGTCGTGGCTACAGAAATAGACAATGCTGATCACTTAGTGTTAATTACGTGTGTTTTAGCAGAGGCAATTCTTAGTATTGTCTATGGCAGGGGATAAGTAGCAGTGACAAGTAGCTGCTACTAAGTAGCTCCGTGTGTCTTCACCCAAAATGCTTTGCTAGCTATTGGCCCTTTCCTCGCCATATCTGACTGTGATTAATTTATTAGTATGACTTTAGCGAGTTTCTCTCATTAGAGAGGGCATCAAATACTGTCTGCGGGAGAATAAAACATCTGATTGGAGCCCTCAGAACCTGCTCTTCCTGGATGTGCTGAGTGAATTCTCCCACAAAACCATCAAGGAGGACAAGAAGGCACTGTAAGTAGTGCTATACAGGGGCACCCATACAGTATTTGGGGCACGGAAGCAGTGCTATACAGGGGCACCCATACAGTATTTGGGGCACGGAAGCAGCGCTATACAGGGGCACCCATACAGTATTTGGGGCACGGAAGCAGCGCTATACAGGGGCACCCATACAGTATTTGGGGCACGGAAGCAGCGCTATACAGGGGCACCATATTTATTTATTTCCAACCCTCCCAGCCTGAGATATTTAGAAGAGACCACTGAGCGGTGCCTGCCTTCCCAACCAGTGAAAGACAATGAGATTTGGGCCCCTTTCCTGGCGTACAGGAAGTCCCTGTGTGCAGACGAAGAGTCCCCTCCCAGTACCGAAAGCGATGTGTCGCCGCGCAGGGTGGGAACAAAGAGGAGCACTCCGAGGCCTGAAGTCCCTCCCCAAAGCAAGAGGAGGAGAGGGAGCATAGGTAAGTACATGGATTTGGGGTGTTGGAATTGTACCTTCCCCACCGCCACCAGGGGCCCCTCCACTATTCCATCCATGTTTGGCACCCTGACGCCAACATCCAGTCGCTTGTGTCTGTCCTCTTCATAAATTCAACCCCACTCAGCCATTTGGGGAAAGCTGAGTGGTGGGACACTAAGCCATAGACCAGGGGTCCTCAAACTTTTTAAACAGGGGGCCAGTTCACGGTCCCTCAGACTATACTTAGTCCTCAAACTACGGACCCCACCCTTACTCCCCAGTGTGTCACTGTGTCACACCGGCAGCCATCAAAGATGCTGGACACGTCATTAGCGTCAGCCTGTGGGACACGGGCCGGGTAAATTACTTTGGGGGAGCCATAGTTTGAGGACCCCTGCTGTAGTCATTTCCATGGCATTGAAGGCCAATGAGAAGGCGGAGTTAAGGTCCCCATACAGGGGCCGATTCTAGCTGCCGATATGGGTCCCTTAGACCGATTCGGCAGCTAATCAGCCCGTGTATGGGCACTACCGACGGGCCTGTCCCACCGATATCTGGCCTGAAATTGCCCAGATATCAATTGGGCAGGTTAGAAAATCTAGTCGGATCGGGGGCCGCATCGGCTCGTTGATGCGGTCCCCGGACCCTAACTGCCGGCCCACTGGCTAGTACGGCAATGCTAGGGGCACCTCGCTGTTACGTACCCAGTGCCCAGCTGCCAGTCCTTTGTGTTTCAGGCACACTTGATATTTCCAGCCTGATGATAGAGGAGGGGAAACCTCGACTGCCCTTAATGACTTCCACCCAGCTAAAAGAACAAAAAACCCGCACCCTCCAGGAGGAAGAAAGATCGGAGACAGACTATGAGCCCAGGTAACAATGCCACATCGGGCAGCGCCTGTCCTACACTGAGTAAGCCTGTGTGTCTCTACCTTGGCTTTGTGTGCCCACATCTGCCTTCTTCTTACTACTTGTCACATACACAGTGTAACAATGGAACGGGGTAAAATGGATAGACTATAGAATATTTCTGATATAGTTAGGCAAAAATATTGTCTATAAAGGCTGGAGCGGGCAGATGTCTAACATAATAGCCAGAACTCTACTTCCTGCTTTTAGGGCCCGAATTGGCAGTTTAAATTTGCCCATGTCCAACCACCTTTAGATAATGTTGTCTACCATAATCTAGTACAGGTATGGGACCTGTTATCCAGAATGCTCGGGACCTGGGGGTTTTCCAGATATGGAATCTTCCTGTAATTAGGATCCCCATAAATTAAGTCTGCTAAAAAATCATTTAACCATGAAATAAACCCAATAGGGCTGTTCTGCCCCCAATAAGGGGTAATTATATCTTAGTTGGGATCAAGTACAGGTACTGTTTTATTATTACAGAGAAAAGGGAATCATTTAACCATTAAATAAACCCAATAGGGCTGTTCTGCCCCCAATAAGGGGTAATTATATCTTAGTTGGGATCAAGTACAGGTACTGTTTTATTATTACAGAGAAAAGGGAATCATTTAACCATGAAATAAACCCAATAGGGCTGTTCTGCCCCCAATAAGGGGTAATTATATCTTAGTTGGGATCAAGTACAGGTACTGTTTTATTATTACAGAGAAAAGGGAATCATTTAACCATGAAATAAACCCAATAGGGCTGTTCTGCCCCCAATAAGGGGTAATTATATCTTAGTTGGGATCAAGTACAGGTACTGTTTTATTATTACAGAGAAAAGGGAATCATTTAACCATGAAATAAACCCAATAGGGCTGTTCTGCCCCAATAAGGGGTAATTATATCTTAGTTGGGATCTATGGGAGATGGCCTTTCCATAATTTCAGAACTTTCTGGATAAGGGGTTTCCAGATACCTGTATGCTCTGTAAACTGTATATATGGAGTAACTGATCTGCTTTCCCTGTGATGTGTGCAGCCAACTCAGTTTCCCGCGCATCCAGAGGACGCCAAGCTCCAGGCCCTGCCCACAGGCTAGGACTCCAGCAACAGTGATCAGCAGGTCAGAAGCTCATACACTTCACTTACAAGCAGTTTACATGGAGCAACGGGTTCCTCTTTGCAGTCAAATTCATGTTCTTTATTATCAGGGAGCAAACTGCATAAATACTGTCTGACCTGCCAAAATAATTATCAGTGCCTTTTGATACTGATACAAACCATTTCCCAACCCCCCTTTAGGCTCACAGTGTCATGCAGCCCTTCCCCCACCTTGTCCCTTTGTGGAGTGGTGGATCCTGGGACTTGAAGTCCCTCCAATTTCTGTGCAACACCCATCATGAAAAGCAGGGTCTTTGAGTCCCAGAATGCATCTCTTCTGCCATCAATGTTTGTTACAAAACCCATCAGTTAATAGAGCTTCTCCCGCAGAATCCTGCATTGTAATCTGTTTTTCCCATGGGGCTAGCCATATTCTTCCTTTCCCTGGGTGGCACAGCCATGTAACCTGTGCTATGATGAACTTCAGTCTCACTTTACGGCTGCGCTGCAAGTTGGAGTGATATCCCCCCCCCCTCACCCCCAGCAGGCGATCAGCAGAACAATGGGAAGGGAGCAAGATAGCAGCTCCCAGTAGGTATCAGAATAGCACTCAATAGTAAGAAATCCAAGTCCGGCTTGGGACTCCTCCTGTTACATGGGAGTAGGAGAAACAATAGGTTAGCTGAAAGCAGTTCTAATGTGTAGCGCTGGCTGAAAGCTCAGACTCAGGCACAAGGCACTGAGATGGCGCCTACACACCAATATTACAGCTACAAATACATTTGTTGGTTCAAGAATAAAAGGTTAAATGGCAGAGGGAATTATTTGCTGTGTAACAGTGTCATTTAGAAATAAAAAGTACCCCATAAATATCACGGCAAAACCCCTTGCTTTTTACATGGCAGTGTCTGGCAAACAGATGGCAAGGAGGTGTTATTTGATCGCCATTTTATTTACACAGCATGATAAACAGGCCCCTATGCATCGGCACTGTCACAAAACATTCCACTCACTGAATGTGCTCGTACTCACTGCTGTGCATCCACACAAACACGTCTGCCTTCCTGCCATAGGCTGAGCTTAATGGAGGAGGAGGAGGAAGACGAATACGTGATACAAGAGGATGAGAGCAGCGAGGGTTCAGCAGAGGTAAGGAGTGAGCAAACCTTCAACTGCTGCTTTGTAAGCAGTCACTAAATAGGAATAAAAATATCTTTTGTTTTTTACTTTCAGTACAAGCCAGATCTGTTTGATTCTGCACTATATGAGGAGGTAAGGAAGGTTTATATATATATTATATATAGCTATATAGCGCATATATTCTCATCTGTCTGTATACACGTAATAGTCACATTCATATGCACAGTCCTATCTATATGAATTACACTGATCTCTGTTATACAGGAGGGCGTTTAACTTACAGCCGATATCCCAGAGCGAAGCCAAACTTCGGGATTACTTTGTGTTAGCGACCCAAGCGCAGTTGTTTCCTATTCAGTTAGCCATTAATTAAACGTTTGTTTATTCTGCAAAACTCTTCATTCTTGCATTTATTCAAATCAACATCTTGAGGTGAGTTTGTTGCCGGAAGATAATGTGCAGTCCTTACGCGGTATATAGGGAGCACAGAAGCTCACAGTCACCTCAGCCGAACGCTGTAAGAGTCGCTCTGGGTCAGGTACCGAACCCACGTATGGACTGGGCACAGGCGCTCGCTGGGCAGCCTCAGGAAGCGGATCTGAAGGCCGGAACAGGTGATGGATGGGATCTGGAAGGAGAGGTTGAGAGGAGGCAGGTCTAGTAGAGACGGAAGGGAAACACTAGCAGAGGTATCCACCTGTGACAGAGAATAGATGTAAGAGAATGTGAGTAGGTGCAGCACTAGGGCAAAGCTGGGCAACCTGTAGCCCTCAATATGTTCTACACACTTAGTCAGCTGGGAGTGAAGGCTCTGTGTCTCTTATCTAGGGGTGATGCAAGTACTAAGTACATACAGGGCTGCCATTAGAACCATCGGGGCCCCGTACAAGTTGTTTATATGG
The DNA here is from genome assembly GCF_000004195.4 of Xenopus tropicalis. NCBI lineage: Eukaryota > Metazoa > Chordata > Amphibia > Anura > Pipidae > Xenopus > Xenopus tropicalis. The sequence goes on from NC_030679.2 coordinate 144,196,374, forward strand.
GGCCCCCATGAACACAAGCTGGGAGTGAAGGCTCTGTGTCTCTTATCTAGGGGTGATGCAAGTACTAAGTACATACAGGGCTGCCATTAGAACCATCGGGGCCCCGTACAAGTTGTTTATATGGGGCCCCCATGAACACAAGCTGGGAGTGAAGGCTCTGTGTCTCTTATCCAGGGGTGATGCAAGTACTAAGTACATACAGGGCTGCCATTAGAACCATTGGGGCCCCGTACAAGTTGTTTATATGGGGCCCCCATGAACACAAGCTGGGATTGAAGGCTCTGTGTCTCTTATCCAGGGGTGATGCAAGTACTAAGTATATACAGGGCTGCCATTAGAACCATCGGGGCCCCCATGAACAAAAGCTGGGAGTGAAGGCTCTGTGTCTCTTATCTAGGGGTGATGCAAGTACTAAGTATATACAGGGCTTCCATTAGAACCATTGGGGCCCCGTACAAGTAGTTTATATAGGGCCCCCATAAACACAAGCACGAAGTACCTACATTTTGGCCACACCCCTTTTCTGTGCAATATAAACAGCTGATGTTACTTGTCTTTACTATTTATAAGCTGTTCAGTTGCATTAATTAATGCCCTAATTAACAGTCAGTTAATTGGCAGCCAGTGGAGTTTGCCCTTACGTTAAACCAGTGGCTCAGTAACAACATGTTGCTCACCAACCCCTTGGATGTTGCTCCCAGTGGCCCCAATGTTGCTTATTTTTACATTTCTGGCTTGAGGGCAAGTGTTGATTGCATAAAACCCAGTGTAAAGCCAAACCTCCTATAGGCTGCCAGTCAACATAGGGGTTTCAAATAGCCAATTGTAGCTCTTGTTTGGCACCCCAGGGATTTTTCCATGTTTGTGTTGCTCCCCAACACTTTTCCATTTGAATGTAGTTGGGGATCCCTGCATTAAACCCTACACTTCTTCCTGCCCCTGCTCTGTGCTGTCATTGCTTGATATGGAAGTTACGTATGGTTTCACATAATTTACTGCGTTAGTTTAGAGGCCCAATGACCTTGCTGTGCGGCCCAATAACTAGTCAGTAGGAGTTCATAAAAGCAGTAAAAATAATAATGTGCTAAGAAGTGAGTCTTTTAATTAGGGAGTCAGTGGAGTAAATAGATCCCAATACAAACAGCTGACGTTACTTTATATTAAGCAGTTCATATAAATAGTTACAATGATTAGTTAATGGGCTAATGAGTCAGTCAGTTCATTAGGGGCCAGTGGAGTTTTCCCCTCTCAAGCTTCTTTGCATCTTTTGCTTGTACGCAAGTTACGTAAGTTTCTAGGCAAATTACACAAATTAAGCAAATTGTGTAAGTTTTGGCTTAACTTTATACGTAACTTTTGCAACTCGGGCCCCACTTGCAAAGATGATTTCTCCGGGCCGGCTACATTTGTACCCCCTCCCTGATGGCGGCCCTGGGTACTTACGTACAGAGATGCTGCACAGAGAGTACTGGACTAAAGCAGCTCTCAGAAATCACAGAAGCCTAATAGTACGACAGCCAAGCAGTATCCCTTCCCCTGGGACTACATCATCCACATTACTTTGCTGCTAATGGATACCTGCTCATTAACGAACGGAAACTACCAAAACAAAGACCTTAAAGAGAGCTGAGAGCTGTGTCCCTCCGCGGATCCTCGGAATGCTCCAAGCAAGAGACTGCAAGCTCGGTAACAGCTCCGCACTCTGGTCTGGACTGCTGAGTTCCTGAGAGACACTGCAATGGAACAAAATCAGCCAAGCTCCACAGATCCAAAAGAAAAAATATATATATATGTGTGTAAAGTAACTGTACTACTTACCTGCTGGTTCCCTTTGGCACAGGTATCTGTATACGGACATTAATTGCTTGGCTATAAAGGAAGTATAAATTCAATTAGGAGCTTGTAATCAGCTTTACCCAAACTATGGAATTTTCCACGCTCTGTTTCTGGCTTTCTATGGTTATTTGACTATCAATTTGAACTGCCGGAAGTGTTCATTCTGTATACAGGAGGAAAGTCTAAAACAGTTGGGGCAGAAGCACTTTGGTGCGTTCCGCGGATGAATTAACAGTAGCCATATCTAATTACTTTTTTGACGTCTCCCCTACTTCACTTACCTCTTAGGACTCAAGTCGCAGTGTAGTTTCAAGTACATGCGCAATCGGCTGCAAAAGCAAAACGCACAGATGTTTATTTGCTCGGCCAGAATGAGTTAACTTTTAGTATGATGTAGAGAGTCATATTCTGAGGCAATTTGCAATTGGTCTTCATTTTTTATTGGTAGTTTTTTAATAAGGATGCAACAAAACCACTATTTTGTGACTGCCTACCTTTGTCCCTCTGTTCTTTCTGACCTGGTTCCTCAGTTACAAGCTGCTCGATTCCTCTCCTTCCTTGTTCAGAGTGAAGCCCCGACCCCACTTCCTGTTCGGGTCTCTCATCAAGAAAAAAAAACCCTGCTAATGCACAGACTGGCTCCTGCTGCCTCCAGGCATGTGCAAAAGGCTCTCCACTTCGACTACAGGTAGTTGAGGGAATGGGGGACCTGAACAGGAAATGGGGGCTGGGCTACACTCTGAACAAGGAAGGAGAGGAATCGAGCAGCTTGTAACTGAGGAACCAGGTCAGAAAGAACAGAGGGACAAAGGTAGGCAATTCTGGGAGGCTGTTTATAGTTATTTTATTAATAGAAGAAAAAAAGATTTACTTAATCTTTAAGACAGGTAAGGGTTAAAGAGAACCACATGCACAGCACCCAGTGAAAAAGGTTCAACTTCCATGTTTATGTGACAAAAAGTCACATGATTTGAAGGATTCTGAAACGGTTCGGCCAGAGTCATGGATTCGCCCGAATTCGATTCCTGCTAAAAACAAGGCCAAATCCTGGATTTGGTGCATCCCTGTTTTTTTAACTATTTCAATGATGGTTCAGCAACTCTCCAGCTATCTGGTTGCAAGGGTCCTAATGACATTAGCAACCAGGGAGTGGTTTGAATGAGAGACTGATATATGAATAGGGGAGGGGCTGAATAGAAAAAAGTTATAACAAGTAACAATGAAACTGTAGCCTCAAAGAGCAATAGATTTTTGGCTGCCGGGGTCAGTGACCCCCATTTGAAAACTGCAAAGGAGTTTGAAGATGGAGATGATCTATTCGATGTTACCTGCTGCCGGGCTCTCTCTCCAGACTGGGGAACAAGTGGAAGGGTAGAGTAGTGCTGAGGCTGTCGGAGATCTGGTACTGCATGACGGTGAGCTGCACACAAGGGAGAAAGATAATAAGAGTAAGTGCATAAATGACTGAGGAACAATGATAATAATGGCAGTCGGAGAAATTGGCTCAGAAGAGCAAACAGCTGACCCCATATCCACAAACATGTAGGGGACCCTCACCTCACCCTGGGGCGGCACCACCTTTAGGATGCGATTGCTCTCAAATTCATCCAGTTTGACCGACTCGTGGAACTGACAGCCATCCACGCGCACAGCACAGCCATATCCTATAGCGCAATATAACAGCACGGAAATGTTATATACGGAGACACACAGAATGGGCTACACTAAGGGGCCCATTTACTTACTCACGAACCGGACGAAATGCGTCCGATTGCGTTTTTTTCGTAATGATCGGTATTTGCCGATTTTTTCCGAAAATTATCGCGACTTTTTCGTTGCCATCCGAATGTTGCGTAAAATCTAGCGATTTTTTCGTAGCGTTAAAACTTGCGCGAAAAGTCGCGCCTTTTTCGTAGCCATTCCGAAAGTTGTGCAAAATGTTGCGATTTTTTCGTAGCATTCGGATTCATTCAAGCTTCAGTTTGGTGACTTTTCTTGGGCCAGGTTGGAGCTGCAGGGTGCCATTGAGTCCTATGGGAGGCTTCCAAAATCATGCTAAGTCTGAAAGTTTCGGCCGCCGCTTACGAGCGCTCAATACGAAAAAGTCGCGACAAGATACGAGGGAATCGTAATGGCTACGAAAAACTCGCGTTTTTTCGCGAAAATCGTATTGGTAACGAAAAAGTCGCGACAATTTCCGAAAAATGGTAAAGGCGCCGAAAAAAATCGCAAAAAATACGAAAAAGACGCAAAATGTTCGTTTTCCAATCGGAATTTTTCCAATTCAGATTCAAATTCGTGTCTTAGTAAATCAGCCCCTAAGGGTGAACTTGATCGGCCATGGACAGAAATATCATCATCATTTCTTGCAGAGACAGCAAACAGTTATATGGGCTCCCACGAACCATATCTATATTTATTGGCTGGTCCGAACATTCAATAAAGGTAAGAGGAGGTTACACAGGGGCAGTAGGCCCAGAGCATTGTGGCCATAGAAAGTAGAAAAAGGGGAATTATTACCAATAGATACATCCCACTAAAGCTCCCCATACACATTGAGATTCGCTCGTTTGGCGATGTCGCCAAGCGAGCGGATCTTTACCCGATATCCCCACCTACGGGTGGGCGATATCGGGAAGCATGTAGGTAAACGATCAAATTATATTGGCGGCAATGGGGCAGTCGGTTCAGGGACCGCATCAACGAGCCGATGCGGTCCCCGATCCGACTGAATTTTCTAACCTGCCCAATCGATATCTGGATGATTTCAGGCCAGGCCCCTCATTCCTGCTCCAACACGGGCCAATAAACTGCCGAATCTGTCCAAGGGACCCATATCGGCAGCTACAATCGACCCGTGTATGGGGTTAACAGTGGAGCAGACATGGCTCAGTAAATGGGTGCCATCCAATGGAAGGATCCCAGGCAAGAGAATACAATGGTTTTAGTTAACTGCCTACTAATCTCAGGAACAAAGGGTGTAACAAAACATTGAGGACAATAGGTGGATTCCCCATCTCTTTCCAATATAAAAGAAAAGCACAGTGAGAACTTTTCAAGTCGGAAGCCCAGTGGGATCCCTTAACTTTTCTGAGCCTAAAGGTGGCCATGCACGCAGCGATTTTCGACTTTTCGTGCAACCATTGGTCGCAGGAAAGATCGTTCCCACCCTCCACAGACGTTCAGGGCTGAATTGTCAGATATGGAGGTAGAAACAATAGAAATTCTACCTCCTTCTGACGATTCAGCCCTGAATGTAGATTTTGCTGGGGCGCCTTCAATGGCGCCCAATCAAAATCTTTTAACCCGGCCAAAGTCAACGAATATCCGCAGCTTTATGCTATATCGGTCACCTCGTTGAGCAGCCATACATGCACCAAATATCGTACAAAACTGGTGCGTGTCTGGTCAGCTTTAAGATGCCCATATATGTAACGATAAAGTTGTACAAAGTTTCGGATCATGTGTGGGCTCTGAATTATATATGGGATATATATGGTATAATTTTCATACCATGGAGATCAGTTGTTTAGTCGATTGGCCAGCTTAGAAAATTTTGGTCGCATAACTATAATATCTGTGCATGTTTTGTTAATCTGGCGATATGCTTGGGGGACCTAAAATGGGAGTCACTTTCATACGATTGGTCTCTGCCAACTATTTCATGTTCAGAACATCCTTCCATTTGATATTTCTAGAGCTTTATCCTACAGTTTCAGGCTGAATTCGTCAGAAGAAGACTAAAATCTGAACGTGTATGGCCAGGTTTAGTTTTATCCGCCCTTGCCTAGTATATCGGGAATATAAGAAATAGAACTGTAAATGTGAACGGATTACTGCAGTTTTGGAGCAAAAACAGGAGACGGACAGTGAGAAGAGAATGGACAGAGATCAGTAACTCGGGTATGAATGGAGCCAAATAAAGTATGAAAGGTGCTGGTTCAGATCCAAAAATGAAGTGACTTCATATTAATTTCACACATGCTGGTCAAGGATTGACTTGTGTGTATATATTATCTGTCCCCACTCACCTCTGATCTCTGAGCCCCCGACACAGAACTCTTCGCTGAGTCCAATGCGCAGCTCTGGAATTTAGGAAACATCATGCAAGATATCACTTGATACAGCTGGAATAAATGGCACCATTACACATATCTGTGTGGGATCCGCGCTTAGTATCCTACTTGGAACTCAAATCTAGAACCTGATAGTTGCAGACACACGAAGAACATTCAATGTCCTAAAGCTGAAATGCACTGGAAAAAAAAATCTTCCTGACAGCTGTACGGATATTACCTTTGCATCAGCCAATCAGAAGGTATTACTGACCTGGGCAATTTGCATAGAAATTCTTGAGTCGAAGTTCACCTTGAACGTCAGCCTTTAGGAGTGAGCCCTGTCGGGATAAAAAAATATATTTGTGGTGAAAAAATTTCAACCTCCGTGTTTATGTGACGTGGATTCGGCCGAATCCTGCTGAAAAAGGCGGAATCTTCGCCCTGGAAAAAAAGCTGAATCTTCAAATCCAGAATTCCCAAACTGAATCCTGGATTTGGTGCATCCCATGACCAAGCCCTGTCTTCCCGCACTGCCACATGGTGTTCCCCCTACTCTTAACCTACTCGATACAAGTCTGATTGAATCATAATGGCGGCCTGTGCAGACCTGTAAAACAAGAACTGTATCAATTATTTTCTATCCTGCCCAATAGATATCTGAGTTTTTGCCCATATGTCGGTCACACTTGTCCTCAATTTGGCCAAAAAGCAACTATCGTAAGGGGTCGAGTTGGCGGCTTATATTGGCACATCTACAGCCAGATGGATTTATGCTTTTGTTACGGAATCCAGATAAGCCTGTCAGCTGATGAATTTACTATCTACTTTTAAAAGTGTTCCTTTGTAGGATGGTACAGTCTTGTAACTAGGGATGCACCAAATCCACTATTTATGGTTTCAGACGAACCCCCAAAAGTGTAAAGGATTCAACCGAATACTGAATGAATCCTATTCCTAAATTACGTATGTGATACGGAATGGTTAAAGAACGAGTGCGAAAAATGTTCAACTTCCGTGTTTATGTGACAAAAAGTCACATGATTTTATGGATTCGGTTTGGCCAGGAGGCATGGATTCGGTCAAATCCTGCTGAAAAAGGCTGAATCTTGGCCAAATCCTGGATTTGGTGCATCCTTATTTGTGACCCCCCCCCCCACAACTACAACATATGGACATTTACTAAATAATTTCGTATTTTGTCTAACTTATAGAACATTTCGGAATGTTTGTGAAAAGTTCGTTAAATTTCCACAAGTTTTTCATTAAATTTCCGCAAAAAAATACAAACATTTTGAAATTCGTTAACTCTTTCTTTACGCTTTCATCGGGACTATCTTCACCAGGTTTGATGTGTTGAGTCCTATGGGAGGCTTCCAAAGCCAGACATGGAAGGCATCAAAGCCAGAAAGCTTTTCGTGGCATAACAAACTTTTTGGCACGGAAATATTGTGACTTTCAGAACGCTATTGCGATATTTTCGTACGAACGATAAAAGCATTTTCAGAACTTGAAATTATTGTGGTTACTCCGAACATGTTATTGTGGAGATAACTTTCCACGCCCCAGTGTTTGGGTTTTTTTGTGACATAGTTATACTCACATTTGGCCCTATGGCGACTGTCATACGTTCAGTAACATCCAAGAAGATTTCATTTTGTTCTCCCTGGTTTAATAAAAATAATCAGTGAGTTGTATAGCAGAAAGGCAAGGCGTATGCCCTCGGCCAGGGGTGGCCAGACTTTTTCCATCAGGGATCGACCAATGACTCCTCCCCCAAGAAGCAGCGTATGTACACATTCCTGCCGCACTTCTGCATCCCCCGGCTTCGTCGCGGTCCACCAGAAATCCAGAGGGGATCAACTGTTGGACCGTGATCGACGCCTTGGCCACCCCTGCCCTAGGCTACACTTACCTGCTGATGGCGCGAGGACAGCACGGGCCGACTGGAAGCCGAACTGGGAGCCACCTTACTCTGCTGGGTCTCTGCTCCGAACTGATGGCATTAAAAAGATGGTGGATAAGAAGACTGGACCCAAAGTAGAACATTTGAATTGTTATGTGTATATACTGCTAACTTACCAGCCCAACACTGCTCATATCCAATAGGCTGAAAGGCTTGCTGACCACAGCATCTGACTGGATGAAATTTTTAAGCATCTCTGTGGATGTGGTTTGGATATAGCCATAATCCTGTAAATTGTGAATGAAATAATTTATATGAGCCAATAACAGACACGTGTATTAAACGTATGTGTGTGGGTTCCCAGGACTTACCAGAACCTCATCCAGTAACTCATAAATCAGCGCAAAGTTGAGTCGTACAACAGCTTCGCTCAGGTCTCCGCAATAATCTTTGATGAGGGAGGCCAATCTGACGGTGGGAAACGGATAAACAGTGTTCATTTTATAGTCCAGTTGCTTTATTAGTGTAAAAAATGAACGTATATCTGTATTCACATATAGGGAGGAGCTACCTTATTGTGTCCCATAGACAGCACAGTGTATGGGTATCACTTACTGGCGCCCACTAATCAGGCATACTGTAATGCCATACAGGTATAGGATCCATTATCCAGAAAGTTCCGAATTACGGACAGGCCGTCACACATAGATTCCATTTTATTCAAATTTTTAAAAATGATTTCCTTTATCTCTGTAATAGTTGATCCCAACAAGATATAATGAATCCTTATTGGAGGCAGAACAGTTCTATTGGGTGTATTTAATGGTTAAATGATTCCCTTTTCTCTGTAATAATAAAACAGTACCTGTACTTGATCCCAACTAAGATATAATTACCCCTTATTGGGGGCAGAACAGCCCTATTGGGTTTATTTAATGGTTAAATGATTCCCTTTTCTCTGTAATAATAAAACAGTACCTGTACTTGATCCCAACTAAGATATAATTACCCCTTATTGGGGCAGAACAGTCCTATTGGGTTTATTTAATGGTTAAATGATTCCCTTTTCTCTGTAATAATAAAACAGTACCTGTACTTGATCCCAACTAAGATATAATTACCCCTTATTGGGGGCAGAACAGCCCTATTGGGTTTATTTCATGGTTAAATGATTCCCTTTTCTCTGTAATAATAAAACAGTACCTGTACTTGATCCCAACTAAGATATAATTACCCCTTATTGGGGGCAGAACAGCCCTATTGGGTTTATTTAATGGTTAAATGATTCCCTTTTCTCTGTAATAATAAAACAGTACCTGTACTTGATCCCAACTAATATATAATTACCCCTTATTGGGGGCATCCTACTTATAGAAAGACCCCTTATCCAGAAAACCCCAGGTCCCGAGCATTCTGGATAACAGGTCCCATACCTGAATAATGAATCCTTATTGGTGATGGAAAAAAACTACTGAGTTTCAAACAATGTTGAAATGATTTTAAGCGTAAGGTATGTTTTGGTAGACATAAGGTATGGAGAAATACCCCTTATCCGGAAAACCCCACGTCCAGAGCATTCTGGATAACAGGTCCCATACCTGTGTAATCACTGTTGTGTACTATAAATTGATCACATCCTTCTCACAAACAAATTTTTCACAGATGTCACTTTGTATTGGTTTTATAGTCTGCACACTATTGATAAAGATTTCTGCCATAATGTGTATTCTGCTAGGCCAGTGCTGTCCAACTGGCGGCCCGCGGGCCGCATGCGGCCCGCGACCCCCCTCTGTGTGGCCCCCCACCTGTCTGGCTGCTTTGATAGTTTACTCTTGTGTAAGCTTTAAATGGTATCAGTACTGTGATTAACTGCCCCCCTGCATGGTTCTCACCTCAGATTCAGGCTGTAATCCCCCTGTATTGTTTAAATATGTAATCCCCTGTGTTGTTCACACCTTTTAATCTCTGCATTGTTCCCCCCTGCAGTGTTCCCACCTCAGGCTCAGGCTGTAATCACCCCCATTGTTCCCCTGTTCACACCTCAGGAGCAGTAGAAACCCACAAATAATCCCTGCACACTACAAAAAGAACATATACTGAGGTGCTACTGCAATTAAAAAGTTTTTTAATATATAGTTATTGTGCAGACTGTAGGAGCAGTGCCAGCATTGTGTCACTGTAGGCTGCCTGTGTGTGCCATACACACAGGCATCATAGGGCAAGCAGAGTATGGCACACACAGGCAGAGTATGGCACACACAGGCAGAGTATGGCACACACAGGCCAAGTATGGCACAAACCAGCCAAGAATGGCAAACACAGTGAAAGTATGGCACATGCAGGCAGGGTAGGGAAGGTAGAGTATGGCACACACAGGCAGGGTAGGGCAGGCAGAGTATGGCACACACAGGCCAAGTATGGCACAAACCAGCCAAGTATGGCACACAGGCAGGGTAGGGAAGGCAGAGTATGGCACACACAGGCAGGGTAGGGAAGGCAGAGTATGGCACACACAGGCAGGGTAGGGAAGGCAGAGTATGGCACACAGAGGCAGGGTAGGGAAGGCAGAGTATGGCACACACAGGCTGGGTAGGGAAGGCAGAGTATGGCACACAGGCAGGGTAGGGCAGGCAGAGTATGGCAGGTTTTTGCTGTACTACAACCATTAATATGGGTATGGTCATGTGATAACATGGGTGTGGTTTCAAGTGGGTGCGGTTTCAAAAAGGGGAGTGGTCAAAACTGGCTTCCATTATCGGCCCTCCACCACGTAGGTCGGAAAAATTCCGGCCCTCGGTACAACAGAAGTTGGACAGCACTGTGCTAGGCTACAGTCCCTGTGTAGGTGCTGCCTGTGTATCTATGGTTTATCTTCTCACCGGTTTAGCAGCTCAATGTACATGAATGGGGAATCGCTGGGGCTAAGGCTGACGACGAAGAAAAGGCCTTGATTCCGCACGTGGATATAGTGACAGCCGTCATGTTCCTGGGAAACAAATAAACAAGTGAGACGATTTGTTTTGGCTTGTGAGCCTGGGTGGCAAACACATAATGCATACAGAATGGACAGTAAAGTACTATATTGTCTGTAGGTAAAGATTAGATGAAGATATCCTGGTTATATATATATATTATATATAGTGATATCCCCCCCCCCTCCAGCAGCCGATCAGCAGAACAATGGGAAGGGAGCAAGATAGCAGCTCCCAGTAGGTATCAGAATAGCACTCAATAGTAAGAAATCCAAGTCCGGCTTGGGACTCCTCCAGTTACATGGGCGTAGGAGAAACAATAGGTTAGCTGAAAGCAGTTCTAATGTGTAGCGCTGGCTGAAAGCTCAGACTCAGGCACACTTTACTGCTGCACTGCAAGTTGGAGTGATATCCCCCCCCTCACCCCCAGCAGCCGATCAGCAGAACAATGGGAAGGGAGCAAGATAGCATCTCCCAGTAGGTATCAGAATAGCACTCAATAGTAAGAAATCCAAGTCCGGCTTGGGACTCCTCCAGTTACATGGGAGTAGGAGAAACAATAGGTTAGCTGAAAGCAGTTCTAATGTGTAGCGCTGGCTGTAAGCTCAGACTCAGGCACAAGGCACTGAGATGGCGCCTACACACCAATATTACAGCTACAAATACATTTGTTGGTTCAAGAATAAAAGGTTAAATGGCAGAGGGAATTATTTGCTGTGTAACAGTGTCATTTAGAATAGTGCTGGGAGCAATTTATCAGCAATACTTACAGGTGTATTACAACACAAAGACAAGTCCTATGCAGACAAACTCACCGTGACTACAGGGGCCTGGTCTGATGGCACAGAAGACAGCTTGAGATAGAGACCATCAGCCACATTGGAGTGGGCCGAGCAACCTCGATCTGGGGTAGTTGATAAGGTCAATGAGACATTAAGGATTCCTTTCCCTCTAGCAGCTGCTGAGTGATATCCTACTCTATGCCTTCCCTTACTGGTGTAATAATAATTCATCCAATAGAGGGAAACTCAACTTTTACTAGAGGAGGGTTTTGTTCTCCTTTAAAACCAGCATCACCTCTCCAGAGCCCCCTGTTTTCCTTGTACCCCACTACTAGAAACCCATTAAACTTCTCTGTTTGCTGTACCTAGTTCTATGGGCAGTGGGGGCGGTTGGCCCCAGCACGCAGGGACGCCATCAAATCACAGGGCCCCTCACAACATTTTCTGGGCCCCCTCCCTCAGGGCTACTCCTACAATGGCCCCTCCCATCAGTGTTCCCCCTCAATACATTGGTGCCCAGGGCCACCCCTTACAATGCTGGCCAGTGTGCCCCCTAAAGATAGGGCCCCCATAAGACAGTGCCCCTCAAAGACAGAGCCCCCCAATTGCCCCCATACACAGGGCCCCCCTAACGTTATGCCCCCATATACAGGGCCCCCAATTACCCCTGTACACAGGGCCCCCCTAACTATGCCCCCATAAGACAGTGCCCCCATATACAGGGCCCCCTAACTCTATGCCCCGATAAGACAGGGCCCCCAATTACCCCCATACACAGGGCCCCCCTAACTCTATGCCCCCATAAGACAGGGCCCCCAATTACCCCCATACACAGCCCCCCCCCTAACTCTATGCCCCCATAAGACAGGGCCCCCAATTACCCCCATACACAGCCCCCCCCCCTAACTCTATGCCCCCATAAGACAGTGCCCCTCAAAGACAGGGCCCCCAATTGCTCCATACACAGGGCCCCCTAACTCTATGCCCCCATAAGACAGTGCCCCCATATACAGGGCCCCCAATTACCCCCATACACAGGGCCCCCCTAACTCTATGCCCCCATAAGACAGTGCCCCCATACACAGGGCCCCCCTAACTCTATGCCCCCATAAGACAGTGCCCCCATATACAGGGCCCCCTAACTCTTATGCCCCGATAAGACAGTGCCCCTCAAAGACAGGGCCCCCAATTGCCCCATACACAGGGCCCCCCTAACTCTATGCCCCCATAAGACAGTGCCCCTCAAAGACGGCCCCCAATTGCCCATACACAGGGCCCCCCTAACTCTATGCTAACTGTCCCCTCTGTACCCCCCTGATGGCGGCCCTGCCAGCACAGCTTCAGGTCCTCCTCTACATTTTCTCAAGAGTCAGAACAGAAAGCGATAACAAATTAGGTTATTTTCAACAACACCTCATTTTTATAAGAGAAAACTGTAAAATGAGTAAAATCCAGGCTGTGTAGTTGTGGGGCAGATAAATGGAACGTGGCCCAGATGTATAATGGTGCTTGTCAGTACTGCAGGAAAGGATACAGTCCTTGTGTATGAGGAGGTCACCTTTGGAGGACAGGATGAAGAGCTGAGAGATCATAGTGGCATCTGGAACAACACAGTAAAACAGGATTAATAGTGTCACTGTGGCTTTAATACTCAATAACCATTAGGGTGAAGACACACGGAGCTACTAGTAGCAGCTAACTGTTGTGGCTACTAAAACAGACAATGCCGATCATTTACTGATAATTGTCTCTACGTGTGTGTTTTAGCAGAGGCAATTCTCAGTATTGTCTATGGCAGGGGATTTTCTATAGTTTAGTAGCCGTGACAAGTAGCTGCTACTAAGTAGCTCTGTGTGTCTACACCCTTAAAAGGAACAACATCAGATCAAATACAAGATGCTCAGTCTACAGCAGGAATTGGTAATCCGGTAACTCCTAGTTACTACTCCCAGTAGGTCACTTTACATAGAGATTATAGAAATTACACTTCTTAGGCTGAAGACACACGGAGCTACTAGTAGCAGCTACTAAACTCCAGAAAATCCCCTGCCATAGACAATACTGAGAATTGCCTCTGCTAAAACACACGTAGAGACAATTATCAGTAAATGATCAGCACTGTCTGTTTTAGTAGCTGCTACTAAGTAGCTCCGTGTGTCTTCTTCCTAAGGGTGAAGACACACGGAGCTACTAGTAGCAGCTACTTGTCACAGCTACTAAACTCCAGAAAATCCCCTGCCATAGACAATACTGAGAATTGCCTCTGCTAAAACACACGTAGAGACAATTATCAGTAAATGATCAGCACTGTCTGTTTTAGTAGCTGCTACTAAGTAGCTCCGTGTGTCTTCTTCCTAAGGGTGAAGACACACGGAGCTACTAGTAGCAGCTACTTGTCACGGCTACTAAACTCCAGAAAATCCCCTGCCATAGACAATACTGAGAATTGCCTCTGCTAAACACACACAGAGACAATTATCAGTAAATGATCAGCATTGTCTGTTTTAGTAGCCACTAGCTACTAGCTGCTACTAGTAGCTCCGTGTGTCTTCACCCTTATAGATTTGAATTAAGACGACGACCCCCTTACAGTGTTCAATCTATTCAGTCTGTCTTCATTCCTACGCAGCGCTGTGTTCTATACAAAATATAGGAGACATTGTTTTTTACAACATGCCCAGTAAGTGGGCTGAAAATGTCTCAGAAAGTGCAATTTTTGCCAAATATTGCCCCTCACCCCTCCTATAGTATGTTATATTTCTGCCCTTTGTATCACCACAGGGAAAAAAAGTGATTTTTCTTTGGCATTGTCACATGATTGCAACTGATTTTAACCAAAGTTGTTCCTAATGACAGCTGGATTCCAATAAATGTGGCCCCCAGGTAAGTGATTTGGGGGCCCTGTCATATTTTACAGAAATACTGAGAGTTGCTGAGCAGGTTTAATATTTTAGTCAATTCCATAAATGGTGGCATTTTACCACACAAAATATTTTCTCTGTGATTAGCTTTAGCCATATAACGCCTCATATCACAGCAGGCCACCTGTTACAGTTTAATTTGCCTCAGAGATAAGAAAGCACAACATTCACCGACAAGCGCAATAACAAAACCCCACACACAAGCGCCACCTCTAAAAGCGCGCCAAAGCATAAGGTTGCAACGCATCCATTACCTACTCTTATTGGTTCACTTACTCTAGGGGGCGGATCTATGTGACCGCAAAGTCGCGTTCAATTGGTTGCGGTAGCGCTAAGTTACGGCCAATCGAGTAACTGCTTTATCCCGCTACGCATCCCATTGGCTACAAGCGCCGTCGCTTCACCGCTCCGCTTCAGTTGTTAGGGGAGGTACAAAGCAAGCGAGCAACCGGCGGCCAATTAGAGCGCAGGGAAAGTAAAAGCCCGCGAAAAGAAGAGGCACAGGCGATCCGGAGAGTGAGGCAGTAGCAGCGCAGCGAGTTACCATCATGCCCAGGGATTACCAAGCCGAGAAAGGTGAGGAGGGGAAGCCGCAGTATCAGTGAGGGGGGCTGGTTAGAGGGAGGGAGCGGAAGCTTGGGGCTCCCTTTATATTCCTGGCTTGTTTCTCCTCACAGCCAGTTCGTTTCCACAGCTCAGAGTTTATGGGGAGTTGTAGTTACACCTCGATAGTGTGCCGTACAGCACAATGACTTTACGACACTCTGCGGAAGGAGAGGCCTATAATGAAGCTGCTTTATGGGGCAGGTTTGCCTGTATCTCCCGGGGCCCCTCTGTGGCGGCAGAATGTGCTGCGGGGTGTATAGGCGGCAGCTACAAGCCTATTGGGCGCAGGTTCCGGACTGGCTGACTGTGAGGCGAGGGGGGGGGGGCGCTGGGTTACCTGTAATGTGAGGGCCCGGGATGTACCATTAGGGCCAGGGAGGGCCCGCTTTACCGGCGCGGAGTAGGGAGCGCTTCCGGTTCTGACGTCACTTCCAGCCCAGGCTGTCACGTGATACAGGGAGTCCCTTTGTGTCCCGGGGCAGCTCCATGCAACTGGCGGGGAGCCGGGAACCCCCGGAACAGGAATGGTATCGCCCGGGGCCGGCCGTTGGGGGCGGGGCTGTAGGGAAAAGCGGACGTTTATTGGATAACGGTTCCATATGGGCAGCGGGCCCTGCGCTGTACCTTCCTACACTGACACAAACATAACTACACTCACTAATGGCCCTGTCCCATACCGCTGATTGGGTCATTTCTTTATTATTATCATGTGTTCTTATAGCACCAACATATTCTGCAGCGCTGTATAGTAAGTGTAGAGTGTAAGCTCTTCTGGGCAGGGCTCCCTTCCCCTCCTGTATCGGTTCCATACATTGGACATACAGAGTAACATATAAAGCAATGAATAACCGATACAGGAGGGGAAGGGAGCCCTGCCCAAAAGAGCTTACACTCTACAAGAGAGCTTAGGGGAAGGGAACCCTGCCCAAAAGAGCTTACACTCTACAAGAGAGCTTAGGGGAAGGGAACCCTGCCCAAAAGAGCTTACACTCTACAAGAGAGCTTAGGGGAAGGGAACCCTGCCCAAAAGAGCTTACACTCTACAAGAGAACTTAGGGGAAGGGAGCCCTGCCCAAAAGAGCTTACACTCTACAAGAGAGCTTAGGGGAAGGGAGCCCTGCCCAAAAGAGCTTACACTCTACAAGAGAGCTTAGGGGAAGGGAACCCTGCCCAAAAGAGCTTACACTCTACAAGAGAGCTTAGGGGAAGGGAACCCTGCCCAAAAGAGCTTACACTGTACAAGAGAGCTTAGGGGAAGGGAGCCCTGCCCAAAAGAGCTTACAATCTACTAGAGAGCTTAGGGGAAGGGAACCCTGCCCAAAAGAGCTTACACTCTACAAGAGAGCTTAGGGGAAGGGAACCCTGCCCAAAAGAGCTTACAATCTACAAGAGAGCTTAGGGGAAGGGAGCCCTGCCCAAAAGAGCTTACAATCTACAAGAGAGCTTAGGGGAAGGGAGCCCTGCCCAAAAGAGCTTACAATCTACAAGAGAGCTTAAGGGAAGGGAGCCCTGCCCAAAAGAGCTTACAATCTACAAGAGAGCTTAAGGGAAGGGAGCCCTGCCCAAAAGAGCTTACAATCTACAAGAGAGCTTAAGGGAAGGGAGCCCTGCCCAAAAGAGCTTACAATCTACAAGAGAGCTTAGGGGAAGGGAGCCCTGCCCAAAAGAGCTTACAATCTACAAGAGAGCTTAGGGGAAGGGAGCCCTGCCCAAAAGAGCTTACAATCTACAAGAGAGCTTAAGGGAAGGGAGCCCTGCCCAAAAGAGCTTACAATCTACAAGAGAGCTTAAGGGAAGGGAGCCCTGCCCAAAAGAGCTTACACTCTACAAGAGAGCTTAGGGGAAGGGAGCCCTGCCCAAAAGAGCTTACAATCTACAAGAGAGCTTAGGGGAAGGGAGCCCTGCCCAAAAGAGCTTACAATCTACAAGAGAGCTTAGGGGAAGGGAGCCCTGCCCAAAAGAGCTTACAATCTACAAGAGAGCTTAAGGGAAGGGAGCCCTGCCCAAAAGAGCTTACAATCTACAAGAGAGCTTAGGGGAAGGGAGCCCTGCCCAAAAGAGCTTACAATCTACAAGTTCTTGTATGTTACATGTGCTTCTGAGGGTTCAGATGACTTACTGATGGCTCCTGTTGGCTTTTCCCTATAGAGAAGTGCAAGACCTTTCTGCAGGAGTTTTACAAAGATGACGAGCTTGGAAAGAAGAACTTCAAGTATGGAGTCCAGCTGGTGAGTGGCTACTGAGGGGTATGGAGTATTCTAAAGCCCCAATATAGTAGGCTTTTCATAGTGTTTTTTGATATATGCTGCACATTGGGTGGCGAAATGTAGCGCAGAAAGGTCAAGAGTTCCAATACTGCAGGTTTTAGTGTCCTCGTGCCTGTACCATGGGTCATAGTATAGCTTATTAAAGAAACGGTAACACCAAAAATACAAAATAATGTACTGTCGCCCTGCACTGGTACAGCTGGGGTGTTTGCTACAGAAACCCTACTATAGTTTATATAAATACCCCGCTGTGTAGCCCCGGGGGCAGCCATTCCTGCACCGGTACAGCTGGGGTGTTTGCTACAGAAACCCTACTATAGTTTATATAAATACCCCGCTGTGTAGCCCCGGGGGCAGCC
Organism: Xenopus tropicalis; assembly: GCF_000004195.4. Taxonomy (NCBI): domain Eukaryota; kingdom Metazoa; phylum Chordata; class Amphibia; order Anura; family Pipidae; genus Xenopus; species Xenopus tropicalis. The sequence goes on from NC_030679.2 coordinate 144,214,078, forward strand.
ATTCCTGCACTGGTACAGCTGGGGTGTTTGCTACAGAAACCCTACTATAGTTTATATAAATACCCCGCTGTGTAGCCCCGGGGGCAGCCATTCCTGCACTGGTACAGCTGGGGTGTTTGCTACAGAAACCCTACTATAGTTTATATAAATACCCCGCTGTGTAGCCCCGGGGGCAGCCATTCCTGCACTGGTACAGCTGGGGTGTTTGCTACAGAAACCCTACTATAGTTTATATAGATGCCCCGGGGGCAGCCATTAAACCCTACTATAGTTTATGGAAATGTTGTGTATATAAGAATCTGTTAACTGTACAAAAGTCCTACAGAAAAGAATATAACCTGTACCTGACTAATCCCTATATTATCAGGCTAATATTGCTCACAGAGAGCAGGTTGCGCTGTACATCGATCTGGATGACCTGGCCGAGGAGGACCCCGAGTTAGTGGATGCAATCTGTGAAAACACAAGGAGGTACACAAACCTGTTTGCTGATGCCGTTCAGGAGCTGCTGCCCCAGTATAAAGAGCGAGAGGTGAGTTGTTCTGCCCCCAATAAGGGGTAATTATATCTTAGTTGGGATCAAGTACAGGTACTGTTTTATTATTACAGAGAAAAGGGAATCATTTAACCATGAAATAAACCCAATAGGGCTGTTCTGCCCCCAATAAGGGGTAATTATATCTTAGTTGGGATCAAGTACAGGTACTGTTTTATTATTACAGAGAAAAGGGAATCATTTAACCATTAAATAAACCCAATAGGGCTGTTCTGCCCCAATAAGGGGTAATTATATCTTAGTTGGGATCAAGTACAGGTACTGTTTTATTATTACAGAGAAAAGGGAATCATTTAACCATGAAATAAACCCAATAGGGCTGTTCTGCCCCCAATAAGGGGTAATTATATCTTAGTTGGGATCAAGTACAGGTACTGTTTTATTATTACAGAGAAAAGGGAATCATTTAACCATGAAATAAACCCAATAGGGCTGTTCTGCCCCCAATAGGGGGTAATTATATCTTAGTTGGGATCAAGTACAGGTACTGTTTTATTATTACAGAGAAAGGAAATCCTTTTTAAAATGTAAATGATTTGATTAAAATGGAGTCTATGGGAGATGGCCTTTCTGCAATTCTAACTTTCTGAATAATGGGTTTTCAGCTAAGGGGTCCGTTACCTGTACATTTGCTTTGGCTTTCTACTAGATACTATATTTCTATAGGATGTGAAGCCTGGCCAGAGTAAATAATCCACACCAATGGGATGGTGTATTTAGCCACAGACTTCACATAGTGAGGCATACAAACTACAATACAAGAAGTAACAATATGATACTGTATAACTGTAAATACTCTGATGCATTCATCTGTTAAAGGTAACATTATCCATCAACAAAGTCCTTATTTCAAATATGGAAGTCCCTATTTCTCTGCCTTCTCAGGGGGACACAGGGAACGTATGGGGGTTAAGCTCCACCCTCCAGGAGGCAGGACACTTGATTAACAAATTAAAGGGGCGTGCCCGTTGCCAGATTTACCCCTCCGCTGTACCCAATCCAATCAGTTTTTCAAGTGTCCTGCTGCCAGGAGGATGGACAGCTAGGTCCCAAGTGAGACCTAATATGAACACTTCGATCAGGGCCTATTGGGTAATGCCGGCAGCTAGCACGCCCCTTTAATTTGTTAATCAAGTGTCCTGCCTCTTGGAGGGTGGCGCTTAACCCCGTACGTTCCCTGTGTCCCCCCCTATCGACGGATTTAACAGTGAGTAACAAAAATCCTATTATATAAAGCTTTGTTCTTATTGCTCAGTTTATCAGAAACAGAAATGGAAGCCCATTCATAACTTTGTAGTCTTTCATGGGAAATCCATCCTGGTCCTAATACAGTAGTTGCAATGTGAATTAAATGCATCATTTCTGTTTTAGGGAAGAATAATCTCGGCTACTATTCTTTCCTGCTGTAGGTGGTACATAAAGATGCTTTGGATGTGTATATTGAGCACCGCTTAATGATGGAGCAGAGAGGCCGAGACCCCAGTGAGACCCGTGATCCTCACAACCAGTACCCCCCAGAGCTTATGCGCAGATTGTAAGTACCATTCACTGGCCCAGTTGGTGGTTGGTTTTAATGACATTAATAATAATCTAAAACCGCGTCCCTGTGTTCTATGCAGCGAACTGTACTTCAAAGCTCCGAGCAGCTCAAAAGCCCGCGTGGTGCGAGATGTCAAAGCCGATTCCATCGGCAAGTTGGTTACAGTTCGGGGCATAGTCACGAGGGTCACAGAAGTCAAGCCTATGATGGTGGTGGCAACGTACACATGTGACCAGTGTGGTGCCGAGACCTACCAACCGGTGAGTGTCGCTAATTTATAATTTCACTTGTAGAATTCCATTGTTTCCAACAGAGTTTGTTGATTCTCACCGGTTTGATTTTTCTTACAGATTCAATCTCCAACTTTTATGCCGCTTATAATGTGTCCCAGCAGGGAGTGTCAGACAAACCGCTCTGGGGGCAGGCTCTACTTGCAGACCCGGGGCTCTAAATTTATTAAGTTCCAAGAGCTGAAGATTCAAGAACATGTGAGTAGCTGAAATTTAAAGCAATACTGACATGGGATGGGGATAAACCCATCAGTTAATAGAGCTTCTCCAGCAGAATCCTGCATTGTAATCTGTTTTTCCCATGGGGCTAGCCATATCCTTCATTTCCCTGGGTGGCACGGTCACGTGACCTGTGCTTTGATAAACTTCACTCACACTTTACTGCTGCGCTGCAAGTTGGAGTGATATCCCCCCCCCCCTCACCCCCAGCAACCGATCAGCAGAACAATGGGAAGGGAGCAAGATAGCAGCTCCCAGTAGGTATCAGAATAGCACTCAATAGTAAGAAATCCAAGTCCGGCTTGGGACTCCTCCAGTTACATGGGAGTAGGAGAAACAATAGGTTAGCTGAAAGCAGTTCTAATGTGTAGCGCTGGCTGAAAGCTCAGACTCAGGCACACTTTACTGCTGCGCTGCAAGTTGGAGTGATGAGAGTAAATGTATACAATGCAGATATTAAGTCTTCCAACCCTCTCTCTCAATAGAGTGATCAAGTTCCAGTTGGGAACATCCCTCGCTGTATGTCTGTGTATGTACGTGGGGAGAACACGCGGCTCGCTCAGCCCGGGGACCATGTCAGTATCACTGGAGTCTTCCTGCCGATGCTAAGAACTGGCTTCCGTCAGGTGGTACAGGTAATAAACAATTTACAGTTATTACAATTCATCATTCTAGCTCAGCAGCTTCCTTATATTGCTGTGAGGTGGGATTACCCTTTAGCGGGTTTTATGTACAGGTTTCTGTGTGAGTAAATGTAAACAAGAACAGCAATTCCTATATAATATTCCTATTTTATGATCAATTTTGTACTGTGGGGAGTGCCCGGCCGCGGCTACCTAAGCATTTGTTTGAAGGACAAGTCAACCCAGAATATATTTTTTTGCCTTATAAAAAAAACTTAATTCTAAGCAATATACATTCCTTACAAACTTGTAATGGTTTTTGAGTTATAACTGTATAATTTTGGGGTTCACTGGTGATTTGTGTGGTTTTTCCTACAGGGGCTCCTTTCAGAGACGTACCTCGAATCTCACCGTTTGGTGAAAATGAACAAGACCGAGGATGATGAACTCGGAACAGAAGAGCTGAGTGAAGAGGAGCTGCGACAGATTACTGGTAAGCAGATGAGGAGTCCCTGTATGGAAGAACTGACTTCTCTAGGTTATAGACTATAGACCAGGGGTGGGCAATACGTCATTTGCGGTCCACCAGTCGATCCCCCCCCCCCCCCCAGATTTCTGTTGGACCTCGATCAAGCTGGGGATGCGGAAGTGCTGTGTGAATGCGTCGGTCTGGTCCATCGCGACCGGACAGAGTCCTGCTATAGACTGTCTCTGTATGACCCACTTTTGACTTAATAAAAATCAACTGGGGTCCAGACTGACAGCTACTGTATTAGTTGCTGCTTTGTTTGCTCTATGCTGCTTATAGGAAGATCTTGTATTTAGTCCTTATTCCTAATTGACTTTTTTTATTGTAACACCAGAGGAAGATTTCTATGAGAAGCTGGCAGCCTCCATTGCGCCTGAGATTTATGGGCACGAGGATGTGAAGAAGGCTCTACTTCTGCTCTTAGTGGGAGGAGTTGACAATTCTCCCCGTGGCATGAAGATAAGAGGTATGCATCATTGACTAAAGGTCCCCATACACCATAAGATCTGCTCGTTTGGCCATGTCGCCAAGCGAGCAGATCTTCTCCCGATATCCCCCATCTACGGGTGGGTGATATCGGGAGAATCCAGGGTAATTCGGTTGTTTGGCCCTGGGGCCAAATGATCGAATTATAACGTCGGGAATAGGAAAAGCTGATCCAACTAGATTTTCGAATCTGCCCGATTTCAGGCCAGATATCGGTCGGGCAGGCCCGTCGGTAGTGCCCATACACGGGCCGTTTAGCTGCCGAATCTGTCTAAGGGACCCATATCTGCAGCTGCTGTCGGCCCCTGTATGGGGACCTTAAGCCTTCCCCTAGTTTGAGTTCATATAAAATATAGAAGCCGTTCATTTCAGGTAAACTGACCTGTGTATGTTTATTTCCCCCCTAGGGAACATTAACATCTGCCTGATGGGTGACCCAGGAGTTGCAAAATCACAGCTGCTTTCTTATATTGATCGTCTAGCACCTCGGAGTAAGTGTTCAGATCTGTCGTCGGAATCCGTTTGGAGTAACGGAGGACTAGTGTAGAAGTTATGTACCTTGATTCAGGCTTAGCTGCTATTTGTAAACAGCATTTCTTTTCTCTTAGTCTGTTCTGTAACAAAGACATAGTTACATAGGGTTGAAAAAAGACCAGAGTCCATCAAGTTCAACCCTTCCAAGTAAACCCAGCACACACAACCTATACTTGCCTATCTATCCACTCACATACAGACCCATACTGACCTATCTATATACTCACATACAGACCCACACTGACCTATCTATCCACTCACATACAGACCCACACTGACCTATCTATCCACTCACATACAGACCCACACTGACCTATCCACTCCCATACAGACCCACACTGACCTATCCACTCCCATACAGACCCACACTGACCTATCCACTCCCATACAGACCCACACTGACCTATCTATCCACTCACATACAGACCCACACTGACCTATCTATCCACTCACATACAGACCCACACTGACCTATCTATCCACTCACATACAGACCCACACTGACCTATCCACTCACTTACAGACCCACACTGACCTATCCACTCACATACAGACCCACACTGACCTATCTATATACTCACATACAGACCCACACTGACCTATCTATATACTCACATACAGACCCACACTGACCTATCCACTCACATACAGACCCATACTGACCTATCCACTCACATACAGACCCACACTGACCTATCTATCCACTCACATGCATAAACTATATATACAAACATTAATACTAAGACTATTGACCAACTTGTCTAGTGGAAAGCTGAAGACTTTCTATAATTACACAGATGTCTCAACTGCCACAAAAGGGTAAGCTACTGTTTATATGAGACCAGCAGAGCTTAAAGGGGACCTGTCACCCTAAGTAATAATAATTCAAAATCCTTTTTCTATCATCTGAGTGATATCTGGGAAGTGCTAAAGAGAGAGTTAATTGTAATTAAGCTGAGCTGTCGGTCATATATTGCCTGCCTCGCCTCTACAAATCGCCCTGCTTTGACTTCATCAGGTCAGTACACAACAGGTCGCGGCTCCTCCGGGGTGGGTCTCACCGCAGCGGTAATGAAAGACCCAGTGACTGGCGAGATGACACTGGAAGGCGGAGCTTTGGTACTGGCGGATCAGGGGGTTTGCTGCATTGATGAGTTTGATAAGATGATGGACACGGACAGAACAGCCATTCATGAAGTCATGGAGCAGCAGACTATCTCCATAGCCAAGGTCGGTGGATAGTTAAAACTGACTGCCATTTTGTCTTGACTAAAGTTCCCACACATTATAGCATTAAAATACATATCTTTAATCCCCCCCCAGGCTGGCATAATGACCACTCTAAATGCTCGCTGCTCTATTCTTGCTGCTGCTAACCCTGCCTACGGGAGGTACAACCCAAAGAAGACAGTGGAGCAGAATATCCAGCTCCCTGCTGCCTTACTGTCCCGATTCGACCTACTCTGGCTGATCCAAGACAAGCCGGACAGGGACAACGATCTCAGGTGAGGGCTCGTAAAAGTAACATGAGAACATTTAACTTTTCCTTTAAAGGGTATCTGTTGGATTAACTCCTTTATTCTTTATCCCCTTAGACTGGCGCAGCACATTACATACGTCCATCAGCACAGCAAGCAGCCGCCATCACAGTTTCAGCCTCTGGATATGAAACTTATGCGGTTAGTACGACTTGTATGTACAGTAACGGTAATATAAACTATAGTAGGGTTTCTGTAGCAAACACCCCAGCTGTACCAGTGCAGGAATGGCTGCCCCCGGGGCTACACAGCGGGGTATTTATATAAACTATAGTAGGGTTTCTGTAGCAAACACCCCAGCTGTACCAGTGCAGGAATGGCTGCCCCCGGGGCTACACAGCGGGGTATTTATATAAACTATAGTAGGGTTTCTGTAGCAAACACCCCAGCTGTACCAGTGCAGGAATGGCTGCCCCCGGGGCTACACAGCGGGGTATTTATATAAACTATAGTAGGGTTTCTGTAGCAAACACCCCAGCTGTACCAGTGCAGGAATGGCTGCCCCCGGGGCTACACAGCGGGGTATTTATATAAACTATAGTAGGGTTTCTGTAGCAAACACCCCAGCTGTACCAGTGCAGGAATGGCTGCCCCCGGGGCTACACAGCGGGGTATTTATATAAACTATAGTAGGGTTTCTGTAGCAAACACCCCAGCTGTACCAGTGCAGGAATGGCTGCCCCCGGGGCTACACAGCGGGGTATTTATATAAACTATAGTAGGGTTTCTGTAGCAAACACCCCAGCTGTACCGGTGCAGGAATGGCTGCCCCCGGGGCTACACAGCGGGGTATTTATATAAACTATATAGTGCTGGGCGGTATACCGGTAAAAACCGATCACCGGTGTTTTTTTTTTAAACCGATATGTATTTTCTACATACCCCCATACCGGTGTGCTTGAATACTTCCGGGTGCGCACGTGACGTCAGCGCGCACACTCTACAAAAGCGCCGTCGCATTCAGAGTCGGATACCAATGTGAGCTGTCGGGGGTGGGGGTGCCTGGCAAGTAATTATATTTTATGTGAAGGGGATGGGGGGGTGTTATTTATGTGAAGGGGATGGGTTGTGTTTGGGGGGGTTGTGATGGGGTGGGGTGGGGGGTTATATTTATGTGAAGGGGATGGGGGGCTGTTTGGGGTGGGGTGGGGGTGTGCGGATGGGGGGTGGGGGGGGTGTGTGCGGATGGGGGGTGTTTGGGGTGGGTTGGGGGGAGTGTGCGGATGGGGGGGTGTTTGGGGTGGGGTTGGGGGGTGTGTGCGGGTGGGGGGGTGCGTGCGGATGGGGGGGTGTTTGGGGTGGGGGGGTGCGTGCGGATGGGGGGGCGTTTGGGGTGGGGTGGGGACGTGCGGGGGGGTGGGGGGGCTGCGTGCGGATGGGGGGTGTTTGGGGTGGTGGGGGGGGTGTTTGGGGTGGTGGGGGGGTGCGGGTGGCGGGTGTTTGGGGTGGTCACCTAATCATGCATGGGGAAAAAAAAATACCGTCAAATACCGTGATACCGATATAATTTTGAAAAATACCGTGATATAAATTTTTGGTCATACCGCCCAGCACTAAAACTATAGTAGGGTTTCTGTAGCAAACACCCCAGCTGTACCGGTGCAGGAATGGCTGCCCCCGGGGCTACACAGCGGGGTATTTATATAAACTATAGTAGGGTTTCTGTAGCAAACACCCCAGCTGTACCAGTGCAGGAATGGCTGCCCCCGGGGCTACACAGCGGGGTATTTATATAAACTATAGTAGGGTTTCTGTAGCAACCACCCCAGCTGTACCAGTGCAGGAACGGCTGCCCCCGGGGCTACACAGCGGGGTATTTATATAAACTATAGTAGGGTTTCTGTAGCAAACACCCCAGCTATACCAGTGCAGGAATGGCTGCCCCCGGGGGTACACAGCGGGGTATTTATATAAACTATAGTAGGGTTTCTGTAGCAAACACCCCAGTTGTACGAGTGCAGGAATGGCTGCCCCCGGGGCTACACAGCGGGGTATTTATATAAACTATAGTAGGGTTTCTGTAGCAAACACCCCAGCTGTACCAGTGCAGGAATGGCTGCCCCCGGGGCTACACAGCGGGGTATTTATATAAACTATAGTAGGGTTTCTGTAGCAAACACCCCAGCTGTACCAGTGCAGGAATGGCTGCCCCCGGGGCTACACAGCGGGGTATTTATATAAACTATAGTAGGGTTTCTGTAGCAAACACCCCAGCTGTACCAGTGCAGGAATGGCTGCCCCCGGGGCTACACAGCGGGGTATTTATATAAACTATAGTAGGGTTTCTGTAGCAAACACCCCAGCTGTACCAGTGCAGGAACGGCTGCCCCCGGGGCTACACAGCGGGGTATTTATATAAACTATAGTAGGGTTTCTGTAGCAAACACCCCAGCTGTACCAGTGCAGGAATGGCTGCCCCCGGGGCTACACAGCGGGGTATTTATATAAACTATAGTAGGGTTTCTGTAGCAAACACCCCAGCTGTACCGGTGCAGGGCAGCAGTTCATTATTTGAATTACTTTATAACACTTTCATTACTTGGTGTTACTGTTCCAATAAGAATAAGTACTGTATTATAACGTATTGCTGTGTAATTTCACCCAGTAGCCTTAACTACCCAATATCCATTCTCTAGACGTTACATTACTATGTGCAAGCGCAAGCAGCCTGCAATCCCAGAATCCCTTGCAGACTATCTGACGGCTGCCTATGTGGAAATGAGAAAAGAAGCCCGAACCAACAAAGACATGACTTTCACTTCTGCCCGAACCCTGCTGTCTATTCTGAGATTGTCTACAGCCTTGGTAAGCGTCTTAGCCGGCAGATAGACTCCTGCTTTGTCTTTGGTCATGGGGGGGGGGGGGGGGGGAAATGGCTGATGTTCGTTTGTCCATTCCATCAGATTGTCCTATGGGCTTCAAAGTGCTGTTCGTGCAGGTAGCTTAATAACAGACCTACTGCATGGGCGGCACTTCCCAAGCCCATTGTGACCCTACACGTCGGACCCATTTTTGGCTTTTCAGGCTGCAGAACAGCTGGTGTTGACAGGCAGAGACAGGAGCAACTGCTGGTGTGCCTTGGTAGCATTGCACTTGTCTCGGTCTGACAGTGTCGGCAAAACCCTCCAATGTCTTTCTGCTTCAGGTTCTCCCTGCAGGTTACTGGTAAGATTCATTCAGTCTGAGTGAAGGGGCGGTGCCTATATGTTGGACCTATTAAGGGCCAAAACCCACTGCAATAAGTAGGGGCCACAGAAGACCTTGTCCTGTGTATCATAGAGTTTGTTCACCATCGGTTTTGGGATTTGGCCTTTTTTAACAGGATTCAGCCCTGGCCGAACTGAATCTGAATTCTTTAAAGGGGAAGGAAAGGTAAAAACTAAGTGTAACCCTATCCTCACCACTTCTGGCACTTTTGACAGTGTTACACTCCACGTGTGGCGCTTACCTGATGGCACGGGACAAACCTGAATCACTCCGCAGTGGTATTGGGAGAGACTGGGTACCTGGTACTTATTAGCGCAGTGCCTCCACCTAGTGGTTTCTGGGAGTGCACCTACGGGTGGCCCCACTAGGAACAATAATAATGCACACACAGTACTTGATAAACGAAATAACTTATCTGAAATAAAGGGGAAACTAATACATATAACACTCCTATCAAAGTGGCAATAAGGGCCTTACTAACTAGCTTTGCCAGCGCAAGCTGTCTCACTAACTATGTACAGTCCTTTAGCTCAGTCCAAAGGAAAGTTTATATACTTTAATCTTCAAGCGCTCCTTTATTAGTTTCACTTTAACTATACTCACTCCAGGGATCTCTTTGGGCGATTCACACAGAATCTTCAGGCGAGTCCAGCACTCACAGCCATGCAGTGCGACTACTAGCCCCTTTAGGTACTCAGATGGGATTCCCCTGCAGGTGTTTGTTCCTCCAGTCAGGACTCCTCACAGGATCTGTCTCTCCAGGTACAGGGTCTGCCTTCCCTGTACCAGCCTGTTCCAAAGGCCAGCTTCTCCTTGTGCAGCTCCTCTCTCTGAGCCCACGTGCAGCTTCTGGAGTTCTGGGACTTTCTGTCTCCTCCCTCTGGCTTCCTCTCCCAGGCTGCTTTGCAACTTCCGGCAGCCCTGAGCTTGCTGTTCACCTTGTTGCTAGGCAGCAGCTCACAGCACAAAGTCTCAGTGCCAGCTCCCCTACAGGGAACAGCAGCAGGAGGGGGGTAAGTGCAGGGACCCAGCACTACCTCCCTACATAAGCTTTATCAAAAAGGTCTATAAATACAGCCATAAGCACTCACAGAAACGCTGCACTGAGTCCTCTATCAAAAGAAACAGGATTTGTCTGTTTTCCTGTGCCAGAGACATGCAGCTCTCCTCTCCTGCTCCCCCCTTCCTCAAGAATGCTAAGAACTCACTCCACTTCCCCTTAGGAATGTGGATCTGAGCCAATCAGCAGGAAGCTGACTTATAGTGGCATGATAAATATCACTGGGGATGTTGCATGTAGCAACCAATCAGAGCTTTGCTTTTGATTTCTAACTTGTAGGTGACCGTTTAAATCTAATTGCTTATTGGTTGCTATAAGCAACATCACCGGTGATATTTATCTCCAATCTTGGTAAACACGCCCCATAGTCTTACAAACTGAGCATGTACACCGGTCTGGGTGCCGGAGCGATGCATTATGGGAACTTTCTTTACACAGCTCAGCATTTTCTCCTTCCTGTTTGGTTTCCGATCATCTGAACGGGAGAAATATGGGGAGACTTAAGGGCACTATTGAGAGAACTGAAGGTATGCCTGCAGCTTGGGATTAACTCTTTACTAGCCTTTCCTTCTCCTTTCAAATCATGTGACTTTGCATCGCATAAACACGGAAGTTGAAAAACTTCTGTGCGTGGTTCTTTCAACCTTTACCTTCATTTGCAAATTCACGTTCGGTATTCAGCTGAATCTTTCACAAAGATAAGGGGGTTCGGCCACATCCCAAAATGGTGGATTTGGTGCATCTCTATGGTAAACGTGTGTTTAAAGCATTTTAGCCGTTACTGAGGATAACTACTCCGTATCTGCCTACCTATGGCTATACCCGTTGTTATAATTGATGCTCCGCCCCCCCAGGCTCGTCTGCGTCTGGAAGATGTCGTGGAGAAAGAGGATGTAAACGAGGCCATGAGGTTGACTGAAATGTCTAAGGACTCGTTGCTTGGCGACAAGGGGCAAACGTCAAGGTAATTTTTTTTTTTTTTTCCAACCATACTGATCATTTCTGCCCATACACCTTAAGATCCACTCGCTTGGCGAGCGGACCTTCTCCCGATATCCCCCACCTACGGGTGGGCGATATCGGGGGAATTTAGGCTAATTCAATCCTTTGGCCCTGGGGCCAAACAATAGAATTATAACAACGGGTATAGGTAAAGTCGTTCCGGGGACCGAATTAACGACCCGATCTGACTAGATTTTCTAACCTGCCCGATAGAGATCTGCCCGATTTCAGGCCAGATATCGGTCGGGCAGGCCCGTTGGTAGTGCCCATACACGGGCCAATTAGCTGCCGGATCGGCCTAAGGGACCCATATCGGCAGCTAGAATCGGCCCGTGTATGGGGACCTTAAGTCGTCTGTGTAAGTTTACAATACAGCCCTATGTATTGTAGGCAGCTGTGTTTTTAGATTGTAAGCTCTGTTGAGCAGGGCCCTCCTTGTATCATTAAATGTTACATATAATCAGTGTATGCAACGCTGTAGTATATATTGGGTCTTTGTTAATGTTTGATCAGTAACTGATGGAGCCGTATATTTTCTAATTGACTGTTTAGGACGCAACGCCCGGCCGACGTGATCTTCTCCACTATCCGAGAGATGGTCCCGGAGAAAGGCGCCCGCAGCGTCAAATACTCGGAGGCGGAGCAGCGCGCCGTGTCTAAAGGCTTCACCCCCGCCCAGTTCGAGGCGGCTCTGGAGGAGTACGAGGAGCTGAACGTCTGGCTGGTTAATCAGGCCCGCACCAAGATCACATTTGTGTAATGGCGGAAGCCTGGGTGGGCGGGATGTTACATGTATCTGCCCCCCTCTATCATCTGCAGGGCTGCAACTGTGCTCATTTGTTTTATTAATGCCAAAAGAATTGGATGTGAGTGGTATTGGCAGGTGTGTTTAATATCCGACACGGACTGGTCACCGTAATCCCTTCTGCCTCAACGTGAACCCCGGATCTTCCGGATAAGGAGACTGATTTCTCTGTAAATAGTTATACCATGTGGTCTCTGAAGAACCTTCAATAAAGATTTTTTAGTAGAAAACTTGGGCGGTGGTTTTTGTTTTAAAGCTGTAAGAGCTTCAGTCGAGGGGGGTGGGGGAGTACTGGCAGGAATGGCGGGTCCTACTTATTATGTAACAACCTATTACAACTGGTATATTCCATACAGTGTCGGTAAGTAGTGTCCGTTCTGACAACTATCCCCCCAGAATGAATACGTAACCAACAGACAGTTTATATTATGTTTAGTGGCCTATTATAGAATCTCCCCAAACTGGAATATATATCGGTAAATATTGCCCTTTTACATCCTTTCCCTTGAGCCGCCATTTTGTGCTGGACTGTGTGATCACCTGACAGTGTCATTGGCTGATGGGGCCTAGCATGTATGTGTGCCTTGGCTTGATTGTGTGCACTGTGAATCCTATGATCCCAGGGGGCGGCCTATTTAGGATTAGCCAAAGGATTGTAGGGGCAGAGATGCCGGCGCTGGTTACTCCTAACAGGAGCACTGGCCCAAGGAAAAGCTTAGCTTTACATAGTAAGTTGGGTTGAAAAAACACAAGTCCATCACGTTCAACCCTAATGCCTATATGTAACCTGCCTAACTGCCAGTTGATTCCGAGGAAGGCAAAAACCCCATCTGAAGCCTCTAATTTGCCCCAGAGGGAAAAAATTCCTTCCTGACTCCAAGATGGCAATCAGACCAGTCCACAATGGGACTGGCAAAGCGCAGCACCCGAGGGCTAAGCTTTCTATTCCAGGCCGTACCACCCCCTAAAATTAGGCTGACCCCCAGAAAACCCTGAATATGAGCGGCTCCTACATGAACTTTCCAGCAGGGGAATGACTGGTTATTATAGAGTCCCATTGGCTGTTTGTATTGATCTATTTACTGAGTGATATGAGCGGCTCCTACATGAACTTTCCAGCAGGGGAATGACTGGTTATTATAGAGTCACATCGGCTGTTTGTATTGGGATCTATTTACTGAATGATATGAGCGGCTCCTACATGAACTTTCCAGCAGGGGAATGACTGGTTATTATAGAGTCACATCGGCTGTTTGTATTGGGATCTATTTACTGAATGATATGAGCGGCTCCTACATGAACTTTCCAGCAGGGGAATGACTGGTTATTATAGAGTCACATCGGCTGTTTGTATTGGGATCTATTTACTGAATGATATGAGCGGCTCCTACATGAACTTTCCAGCAGGGGAATGACTGGTTATTATAGAGTCACATCGGCTGTTTGTATTGATCTATTTACTGAATGATATGAGCGGCTCCTACATGAACTTTCCAGCAGGGGAATGACTGGTTATTATAGAGTCACATCAGCTGTTTGTATTGGGATCTATTTACTGAATGATATGAGCGGCTCCTACATGAACTTTCCAGCAGGGGAATGACTGGTTATTATAGAGTCACATCGGCTGTTTGTATTGGGATCTATTTACTGACTGATATGAGCGGCTCCTACATGAACTTTCCAGCAGGGGAATGACTGGTTATTATAGAGTCACATCAGCTGTTTGTATTGGGATCTATTTACTGAATGATATGAGCGGCTCCTACATGAACTTTCCAGCAGGGGAATGACTGGTTATCATAGAGTCACATCAGCACTTTTTAGCATTATCGATGCGCCAAATCCACTATTTTAGTATCTGGCCAACCCAGAATCCTTTGTGAAATATTCAGCTGAATATTGAACCAAATCCTAATTTGCATATGCAAATTTTGTTTGTGACAAAAAGTCATGTGCTTTTTAGGGCAGCGACAGACGGGGAGATTAGTCGCCCCATGACAAATCTTTGCCGCGGGCGACTAATCTCCCCGCAACGCCATCCCAACAGCAAGAAAGTAAATCACCGGTGGGATGATGTACGATTTCCAGAAGTCTCCCCAAGTTGCCTTGAGAGGCAACTAGCTATTGGGCCCCACAGCAACATCACTGGACCCCTAAGACTAGTGTAGTTTATGTGACTTGTGCTAAAACTTATGTAACTTCCATATCAAGCAATGACAGCACAGAGCCGGGGTGGAAGCGGTTAAACTTAGGTGAACTTCCCCTTTAAATAGCTTTGCTAGGCTTTTTCCTGTGTGTGTGTGCGCAGTGCTTGAGCTGTTTGTGCTCTTCTAGGGGGGTGGGGCCACTGGATGTCCTGTAGTCTGTGATTCTTCAGGAGTAAGTCCGCAGCTGGCCGGTTAGCTCAGTTGGTTAGAGCGTGGTGCTAATAACGCCAAGGTCGCGGGTTCGATCCCCGTACGGGCCACATTTTCTTTTTTTTTTCCCCATTTCTGCTTTTATTCACTTAGTTTGAGCAATAACTCCTTACAGATATTTCTTTCTTGGAGGCTGATGTGTTTGCAGTTATTTGTAGGTGTGGCTTGTGTGCCCCAGGGCGGGGCTAGTCCCGTCTCTAAAGAATCCCATGTTTATGTTCCAAGCTTGATCTGCTTATTCAATACATGAATTGTTTCTATGGGAAAAAAGGAAGTTTGTAACAGAATTTTTGGAATACAGCTGGCCGGTTAGCTCAGTTGGTTAGAGCGTGGTGCTAATAACGCCAAGGTCGCGGGTTCGATCCCCGTACGGGCCACTTAAGTCTTTTTGCTTTTTTTTCTTTATTAACTTCCTACCTTAATATTATTCTGTTTTAACATGATCATCTCTTTTTAAATCCCCTCAGATGTGGGGTGGGGGGGGGGGGAAGGGGGGCATTACACTAAAGGGAAAAAAAATCACTTTTTTTATTTACTTGTCTTTATCCTTATGATATATTACTCACGCCATCCCACCTTCTTGTGGCACCCATTGCATCCCATAGCACAGGAGGTGGGGGCACTTTATGTAACTGACTGCTGTTAGTGGGTGAAGGATGCACCCCTTGGTCCTGGGCCCCTAAAATAAGTTCCCCGTGCATGAACCTGTCCCATCCCAGTCATTCTCCTTTATGCCAAAGCCCTGCCCATAATCCAACCAAACCATTTGCCCCCCCTCTGCCATTGGGCCCCTGTCTGCAGCACCTCCTGTACCCCATAAAGGTGGCCCTGATTAGCAGCTCCTTCAATTCCTGCAGATCAGATGGTTCAATCCAAAGGCCAATAGTTCAGATACCGTGAAGGTGTGTGAGTAGCGCAGGAATACTGGCAGTTAGTGGGGTGCTTGCTGTATATTGGCACCTAAGGGTGGCACTGCTGCATTAGTTATTGCTCAGTATTACACTTTGTATCACTATAACAGTGTCTGTGTTTTGCCACTAGGTGGCGTATGGAGAGAGAACGTTCTTCTTGCATCTGCATTTGATTGGCAGATGACTTAACCCTGTAGATGCCAGTAAGCCCATGAAAAACGGGCATTAAGGTGGCCAGAAACAGGCTGCCAATATCGCTCCTTTTGACCGATTCGGCCCTAGGGGCAAACGATTGATATCGGCCACCCGTAGGTGCGTATATTGGGAGAAGGTGCTCTGGCCAACTAAGTGAATCTTACAGTGTATGGCCACTTTTACTCCTGCCCGTGCACTTACACACCGCAGCCCATACATACTGTAAAATACCGGTTATGGGGGCGCCCGTGTGTAATGAGCTGCCGACAGGTAAGTGTAAAGTGCTTGTGGGACATTCTGTAATGAAAAGAACACGTGGCCCGTACGGGGATCGAACCCGCGACCTTGGCGTTATTAGCACCACGCTCTAACCAACTGAGCTAACCGGCCAGCTGTAAAGAACAATTGTGAGTTGCTTTTTTTTTTTTATAAGATAATTATAAAAAAAATTATTTATTTATTTAATTTATATGGGCACAGAACCCCTCAGTGACTGCTAATATCCTTATCATTTACAGTAGGGGGTACATTATCCCTTATAATACATGAGTGATACTCAGAGTTCCCTGTATAACTCAGCCTGCAGCCTTGTGCCTTTATATGGGCACAGAACCCCTCAGTGACTGCTAATATCCTTATCATTTACAGTAGGGGGTACATTATCCCTTATAATACATGAGTGATACTCAGAGTTCCCTGTATAACTCAGCCTGCAGCCTTGTGCCTTTATATGGGGGGCACAGAACCCCTCAGTGACTGCTAATATCCTTATCATTTACAGTAGGGGGTACATTATCCCTTATAATACATGAGTGATACTCAGAGTTCCCTGTATAACTCAGCCTGCAGCCTTGTGCCTTTATATGGGGGGCACAGAGCCCCTCAGTGACTGCTAATATCCTTATCATTTACAGTAGGGGGTACATTATCCCTTATAATACATGAGTGATACTCAGAGTTCCCTGTATAACTCAGCCTGCAGCCTTGTGCCTTTATATGGGCACAGAACCCCTCAGTGACAGCTAATATCCTTATTATTTACAGTTGGGGGTAGGGTGCACTACTTCAGCCTGTATATTTAATACATGTTATCAGATGCAATAGGGCAGTTGCTGTACATTGTTTTAATTACCTTAAAAAAAAAAAAAAACAACTCACAATTGTTCTTTACAGCTGGCCGGTTAGCTCAGTTGGTTAGAGCGTGGTGCTAATAACGCCAAGGTCGCGGGTTCGATCCCCGTACGGGCCAAGTGTTCTTTTCATTACAGAATGTCCCACAAGCACTTTACACTTACCTGTCGGCAGCTCATTACACACGGGCGCCCCCATAACCGGTATTTTACAATATGGATAGGCTGCGGTGCAAATAAAACCTGCCAAATCAGGATCAGGCCAGATGTTGGTTGGGGAGGCCCATACACGGGCACATAAGCTACTGAATGGCTCTAAAGGACCGATATTGGCAGCCGTATCTGGGCACCTTAAAAGAGTCACTCGACCCAAGATTTCCAGATATTGGATAGACCAGTGATCCCCAACCAGTGGCTCAGGGGCAACATGTTGCTCCCCAACCCCTTGGATGTTGCTCTCAGTGCCCCCAAACCAGGGAGTTATTTTTGAATCTCTGACTTGGGGGCAAGTTTTGGTTGAATAAAAACAAGATTTCCTACCAAATAAAGCCCCTGTAAGCTGATAGGGTGCATAGAGGCCACTAATAGCCAATCACAGCCCTTATTTGGCTCCTCCATGAACTTTTATGGTGCTTGTGTTGCTCTCCAAGTCTTTTTATATTTGACTGTGGCTCATGAGAAATAAAGGTTGGGGATCCCTGGGATAGACAATGACATCAACCCAACATAGACCATAAGACGAGGTGGCCGAGTGGTTAAGGCGATGGACTGCTAATCCATTGTGCTCTGCACGCGTGGGTTCGAATCCCATCCTCGTCGGCTGGTTTTAAATTATTGTGCGTTGATGGAGTGATGTACCACCGACTGTATGTGAATGGTGCCTAAGCTCAAAGCACAACAGTGGTGAAAGTGCAGTGCAATCTATTCTGGATCCTACCTTCACTATGGCCATTGCAAAGCTGAGCCTAGAGGTACTTTTGCCGGTTGTCCCTACCCAAGCTCACCAAATCTCCCCCCCCCACACTTGCCACCCCTCTTCTACCTGCCACTAGTTCCATCCATAGATACAACAAAGTCAGTAGACGAGGTGGCCGAGTGGTTAAGGCGATGGACTGCTAATCCATTGTGCTCTGCACGCGTGGGTTCGAATCCCATCCTCGTCGGCAAAGTTTTAACGCAACCCGATTGCAAAAATGGCCAATCAATGGAAGCTGATACAACGATGTAGCTCCAGTTACAATACATAACTATATTGGACTTCTCTGTAGAGTTCTCAGCTCAAAGCCTGGAGGACAAACTAGAATAAAATCTGCTCTTGGAACTATAACCAGAAGTAGGGGGGTTCTTGGTCTTTTTGGTGGGAAGGCGTGAAGCATCATTTAGTGTTTCAGAGGTGTGAATGATACATTTTGATGGTGGCTGCAGAGGTTTCTGAGCTGCCATGTAGTAATGATCTATTATTTAATAATCAGTCCTGTAGCATTAGCTTATGAGATGTTTCCTGTACAAAAATATACATGGCCCGTACGGGGATCGAACCCGCGACCTTGGCGTTATTAGCACCACGCTCTAACCAACTGAGCTAACCGGCCAGCTGATGTCCAGCAATGGTGACATCCTTACTTTCGCATATAAAGCAATAACTATTAATCACAAAATGACTGACAAAGATAAAAAAAAAAAAACTTCCTGTAGAAGGAAAAAGTGCTAATGGGTTATTTTTGCTAATGTTTAACCTTTTAGCCTCTCTTATTTCACGCCCCCTCGTGGAGGGGGAAAAAAAAAAAGTCCTCTGTCTGAAAAACTGCTTGGTGGAGGAAATGCAAGCAAGTAGGCAAGCAGGCATGCAAGGGCCACACAGCTCCTTGGTGGAGGAAATGCGAGCAAGTAGGCAAGCAGGCATGCAAGGGCCACACAGCTCCTTGGTGGAGGAAATGCGAGCAAGTAGGCAAGCAGGCATGCAAGGGCCACACAGCTCCTTGGTGGAGGAAATGCAAGCAAGTAGGCAAGCAGGCATGCAAGGGCCACACAGGGGAGAAGTTCTGTAGTGCAGTGGAGATCGCTGTTGTACCTGAACTTGAAGAATACGATGGTGTGTTTCCCATTATTCACTGTGGGGGCCTGCTGGCATCATCAAATGCAGCAAAATATTTGGATTTGGGGGATTCCCACTGTATGCACATCGCTTTACCTTCTGGTGGTGCGACTCCCTCACGTACGGCCATGTCAATCAATATAGTTCATGTAGATGAACGGGCCCAGCATACACACCTCCTCGGTATGGTAGGTCGACGAGATGACCGATATCACAAAAGCCTTGGATATCGGTTGTCTAGTTGCTCGGGTGGGACAAAAGGCGCCCAATCAAAAGCTGTGTTTAGAGCTGAATCATCACATAGGGGTAGAATTCCTATTGTTTCTACCTCCTTATCCGACGATTCAGCCCTGAACGGTGTGTGCGTGGGCTCGCTGTGAAGCAGCTCACATTCCCATAATACCTCGTCTCAGCAATGGTGAGGCATCGGCAGATAGTCATGTGTGGGACCAGTTGGGCCGACCCGAACCCACTACCCATCTCTACCTGCCACTGTGTAAACTACGTGATATCACAAACTGGATGGAATGTCACTCTGGAAGGCAGATCAACCAGGCTACCCCTTGGGGGTATTGCTGGGCAAAGTCCCCCAGATTACAGACTGCACTTCACACAGGATCCAGGCAGAGTACTAACTATATTAGACTTCTCTGTAGAGTTCTCAGCTCAAAGCCTGAAGGACAAACTAGAATAAAATCTGCTCTTGGAACTATAACCAGATGTACGGGGGGTGCTTCTGGGTCTGAAATAGCAGTGCCGCCCCTGTGGTTAAACCAAGGGGCATGGATTGATGCAAATAGATGAAGTTGCTCGCTGTGTAATGGACGGGTGGGAAGGCGTGAAGCATCATTTAGTGTTTCAGAGGTGTGAATGATACATTTTGATGGTGGCTGCAGTGGTTTCTGAGCTGCCATGTAGTAATGATCTATTATTTATTAATCAGTCCTGTAGCATTAGCTTATGTGCGAAAAGATACTTGGCCCGTACGGGGATCGAACCCGCGACCTTGGCGTTATTAGCACCACGCTCTAACCAACTGAGCTAACCGGCCAGCTGATGTCCAGCAATGGTGACATCCTTAGTTTTGCAAATAAAGCAATAACTATTAATCACAAAATGGCTGACATAAATTCAGTAAAATATAGTGCTGTAAAAAAAAACACTCCACTTCCCATAGAAGGGAAAAGTGCAAATGGGTTATTTTTGCTAATGTTTAACCTTTTAGCCTCTCTTATTTCACGCCCCCTCGTGGAAGGGGAAAAAAAAAGTCCTCTGTCTGGAAAACTGCTCCTTGGTGGAGGAAATGCGAGCAAGTAGGCAAGCAGGCATGCAAGGGCCACACAGCTCCTTGGTGGAGGAAATGCAACTACGCGATATCACAAACTGGATGGAATGTCACTCTGGAAGGCAGATCAACCAGGCTACCCCTTGGGGGTATTGCTGGGCAAAGTCCCCCAGATTACAGACTGCACTTCACACAGGATCCAGGCAGAGTACTAACTATATTAGACTTCTCTGTAGAGTTCTCAGCTCAAAGCCTGAGGGACAAACTAGAATAAAATCTGCTCTTGGAACTATAACTAGATGTAGGGGGGGTGCTTCTGGGTCTGAAATAGCAGTGCCGCCCCTGTGGTTAAACCAGGGGGCATGGATTGATGCAAATAGATGAAGTTGCTCGCTGTGTAATGGATGGGTGGGGTGGGAAGGCGTGAAGCATCATTTAGTGTTTCAGAGGTGTGAATGATACATTTTGATGGTGGCTGCAGTGGTTTCTGAGCTGCCATGTAGTAATGATCTATTATTTATTAATCAGTCCTGTAGCATTAGCTTATGTGCGAAAAGATACTTGGCCCGTACGGGGATCGAACCCGCGACCTTGGCGTTATTAGCACCACGCTCTAACCAACTGAGCTAACCGGCCAGCTGATGTCCAGCAATGGTGACATCCTTAGTTTTGCAAATAAAGCAATAACTATTAATCACAAAACGGCTGACATAAATTCAGTAAAATATAGTGCCGTAAAAAAAACACTCCACTTCCTGTAGAAGGGAAAAGTGCTAATGGTTTATTTTTGCTGATGTTTAACCTATTAGCCTCTCTTATTTAACGCCCCCTTGTGGAGGGGGAAAAAAAAAAAAAAGTCCTCTGTCTGAAAAACTGCTCCTTGGTGTAGGAAATGCAAGCAAGTGGGCAAGCAGGCATGCAAGGGCCACACAGGAGAGAAGCTCTGTAGTGCAGTGGAGATCACTGTTGTAGCTGAACTTGAAAGGAAGTAGCAGGACTGTGATAAGAAAACTATGAAGTCTGACCCTGTGTGGTCACCATGGTATAAGCTGACAACACCATTTTAAATGAATTGCCAGACTCTTCCTGTCAGTCAAGCACTTAAGTTCCACCTTACAAGCCCTGACTGACATACCCCAAGGGACCATAAGAGCACGTCGGAATACAGGGGTCAGGCGTTACACACCTCCCTTTCTCGGATAAAGCTGGCCCATTATTGGTGCGGGTGTAGTAAGTCGACGAGATGACCAATATCACAAAAGCCTTGGATATCGGTCGTCTAGTCGCTCGGGTGGGACAAAAGGCGCCCAATCAAAAGCTGCGTTTAGAGCTGAATCGTGATATAGGGGTAGAATTCCTATTGTTTCTACCTCCTTATCCGACGATTCACCCCTGAACATTGTGTGCATGGGCTCGCTGTAGAGCAGCTCCCATTCCCATCTTCTAATACCTCGTCTCAGCAATGGTGAGGCATCGGCAGATAGTCATGTGTGGGACCAGTTGGGCCAACCTGAACCCACCTACCTGCCACTGTGTAAACTGCGTGATATCACAAACTGGCTGGAATGTCACTCTGGAAGGCAGATCAACCAGACTACCCTTGGGGGTATTGCTGGGCAAAGTCCCCCAGATTACAGACTGCAGTTAAACAAAGGGGCATGGATTGATGCAAATAGATGAAGTTGCTCGCTGTGTAATGGATGGGTGGGGTGGGAAGGCGTGAAGCATCATTTAATGTTTCAGAGGTGTGAATGATACATTTTGATGGTGGCTGCAGTGGTTTCTGAGCTGCCATGTAGTAATGATCTATTATTTATTAATCAGTCCTGTAGCATTAGCTTATGTGCGAAAAGATACTTGGCCCGTACGGGGATCGAACCCGCGACCTTGGCGTTATTAGCACCACGCTCTAACCAACTGAGCTAACCGGCCAGCTGATGTACAGCAATAGTGACATCCTTAGTTTTGCAAATAAAGCAATAACTATTAATCACAAAATGGCTGACATATTCCGTAAAATATAGTGCCGTAAAAAAAAACACTCCACTTCCTGTAGAAGGGAAAAGTGCTAATGGTTTATTTTTGCTGATGTTTAACTTATTAGCCTCTCTTATTTCACGCCCCCTCGTGGAGGGGGAGAAAAAAAAAAAAGTCCTCTGTCTGAAAAACTGCTCCTTGGTGGAGGAAATGCAAGCAAGTGGGCAAGCAGGCATGCAAGGGCCACACAGGAGAGAAGCTCTGTAGTGCAGTGGAGATCACTGTTGTATGAAGTCTGACTCTGTGTGGTCATATAAGCCGACAACACCATTTTAAATGAATTGCCAGACTCTTCCTGTCAGTCAAGCACTTAAGTTCCGCCTTACAAGCCCCAAGGGACCATAAGAGCACGTCGGAGTCCAGGGGTCAGGGTTTACTTACCTCCCTTTGTCGAGTAAAGCTGGCCATACATGCACCGGCATTATCGGTATGGGTATGGTAGGTCGACGAGACGACCAATATCACAAAAGCCTTGGATATCGGTCATCTAGTCGCTCGGGTGAGACAAAAGGCGCCCAATCAAAAGCTGCGTTTAGAGCCGAATCGTCAGATAGGGGCAGAATTCCTATTGTTTCTACTTCCTTATCCGACGATTCAGCCCTGAACGGTGTGTGCGTGGGCTCGCTGTAGAGCAGCTCCCATTCCCATAATACCTCGTCTCAGCAATGGTAAGCCAGTGGCAGACAGTCATGTGTGGGACCAGTTGGGCCGACCTGAACCCACCTACCTGCCACTGTGTAAACTACGCGATATCACAAACTGGATGGAATGTCAGATCAACCAGACTACTTTTTTTGCTGGGCAAAGTCCCCCAGATTACAGACTGCACACAGGATCCAGGCAGAGTACTAATAGCCAGGGAATGAGGGACTTTCCATCCGAAAAACCATCTACTGTGAGCATATTTCCATGGGGATTTGACCAAATGCAGAGCTGCTCATTACATTAACTGGCCAAACCAACTGATCACTGCAATGTGGGTCGCCACTTCCGAAAATATCCCACCATTAAACTGAGAGAGACTTATCACTCCAATGTGACCAAAACCTTGGCTCTCACGTCATCATCAATAAATCTCCATACTTCTAGGTGTGTCCGATATCAGCCATTTAGACTGATTCGGCAGCTTATCTGCCCATGAATGGGCGCTACCAACTAGCCTCCCCGACCAACATCTGGCCGACCTCAATCGCGCAGGTCTGATTTTTACGTTGGATCGGAAACCACATTGGCTTGTTGAACTGCCGTTTTAATTAGCCCGATATTGCCCACCCATAGGTGGACATATCAGGAGGAGAAGATCCGTTCACTTGGCAACCTCTCCAAGCGAGCAGATCTTACGTTGTATAGCCTCCTTTACTCTCAACAGCTGTGCCACTGGCACTTTAAAGAACCTGACCACCACCAACAGAGCCTCACGACCTACCCTTCAAAGAGTCGGACAGTAGTGACCCCAATAAATGTGGCACTAGGCACTCAGTCTGTAGGTGTTAACATCAAGCTTTATTGTCCATGTCTCTTGGACTAAGAACCAAAAAAAGAACGAAGGCGGGATGTTCTATTACAGAGTCACTTAACGCAGGCATGGGAGCTGTGTAATTGTTCTACTGAGTCCATCGCATATGCCAGCCAATACCCTGGGATCCTAGAAGAAGAGACCACGCATATGCCGACCAATACCCTGGGATCCTAGAAGAAGAGACCACGCATATGCCGACCAATACCCTGGGATCCTAGAAGAAGAGACCACGCATATGCCAGCCAATACCCAGGGATCCTAGAAGAAGAGACCACGCATATGCCAGCCAATACCCAGGGATCCTAGAAGAAGAGACCACGCATATGCCAGCCAAAACCCCGGATCCTAAAAGAAGAGACCGCGCATACGTCGGCCAATCCCCTGGCGGTCATAAAGGATGTTGAACTTGTTGACGAACTGGTTCATGGTATTGCACGTCTTGGTGATAGTGCCCAGGTAAGACATCAAGCCCACATCATTACATTGCTGGCGAATGAAAGAGAGAGAACAATAAGGGAGGGGTTTATCGACCAGTAAATTAGCATCCTTTCTGTGTTTTATATGTTAGCACTGCTGCCTGGCACAGCTAGGATTGCAAAATCTGTTTTGATCAGGGTACACTGCTTGAAATCTCTCCAAAAACTACTAAAACTGACCCTGCTTTGTGTGTGATTGTGACGGGGAATTTAGAATGGAAGCCTGCTGGGTCAGGGAGTGAAGCGAATTATTGTGGAGCAGCAAGTTATGTCAGCATTACGTCAAAACAGGATATTTATACAGAGGGGTCGCTGGTCCAGTGTAACCTCGACTGGGCCGAGCATCAGAATCATCATTCCCTTTATTAATTTATTTGTCCTTTCCTGTACTCTCTCTGCTTCCATAACACTGTTCACGTGGGTAAGTGTACAAATAAGGGAACATTCGCACTTACATCATAGAAGTCCATCTTGAACTTGTCCGTGCTGAGGACAGGGAGACAGTGGCACAGAGCAGAGGCTTCTCGTAGAATCTCGTGATTAAACGGCACCTCCCCTAGTAAGGAAAAGATTGGAAGTGATTGGAAGTGAGGCTCTGAGATGCAGGAAGTGCATTCAGGGTGCAATGAATATATGCAATGTATAAAGGTGATTGGTTACTTACCCGCCTCGGCCGCCCTAACATATTCCAAGATGAGCCGGACGCGGCTGTGCAACATCTTGATGGCGCTGTGCTGAGCTATGAGATGCTCCGCCACTGTAACAGAACAGGAGGTGTTTTACACTAAGGACAGTACGAGGCACTGCCCGCCCTTCCTTCAGTCTCAGACGCCTTCCCATACCTGTCGAGTTCTCTCCACTTCCCGTGGCGGTCATCCTGGCTACGTGATCCACCCCGATCCTCTCTGCTTCTTCTGTGGCCAAAGTGTAGGACAGTTCCGCTAGAAGCATGGTGGCCTAGAAAATTATAGTGGGGCAACAAAAGCATAGGGATGTTTAACTGCTCTCTGGTGCAACTCTACGCCCTGAACTAGAGGAGTACTGAGCAACCATTGCAGGAAGTCTTGTGTGCCGATTGGTCGGCTGGGAACCTGTATCGCTTCGCTTCTACTACTGTGCATCTGTTAGTGACTATCACTATAATAATGTACCCCCCACTGTAAATGATAAAGGATATTAGAAGTTACTGAGGTGAGGGGTTCTGTGCCCATATAAAGGCACAAGGCTGCAGGCTGAGTTATACAGGGAACTCTGAGTATCACTCATGTATTATAAGGGATAATGTACCCCCTACTGTAAATGATAAGGATATTAGCAGTCACTGAGGGGTTCTGTGCCCATTTAAAGGCACAAGGCTGCAGGCTGAGTTATACAGGGAACTCGGAGTATCACTCATGTATTATAAGGGATAATGTACCCCCTACTGTAAATGATAAGGATATTAGCAGTCACTGAGGGGTTCTGTGCCCATATAAAGGCACAAGGCTGCAGGCTGAGTTATACAGGGAACTCTGAGTATCACTCATGTATTATAAGGGATAATGTACCCCCTACTGTAAATGATAAGGATATTAGCAGTCACTGAGGGGTTCTGTGCCCCCCATATAAAGGCACAAGGCTGCAGGCTGAGTTATACAGGGAACTGAGTATCACTCATGTATTATAAGGGATAATGTACCCCCTACTGTAAATGATAAGGATATTAGCAGTCACTGAGGGGTTCTGTGCCCATATAAAGGCACAAGGCTGCAGGCTGAGTTATACAGGGAACTGAGTATCACTCATGTATTATAAGGGATAATGTACCCCCTACTGTAAATGATAAGGAAATTAGAAGAGGCTGCATTATACAGTGAATTAAATATCAGTATTCACTAAAGAATAATGTAGAGAAGTTTATACAAATAGTGTTTGGCGCCTATGCACTGTAACCTGGGTTCATTTGTGATAAATACTCACCTCCCCATTCACAATGTCAATCACAGATTCATAGACACTGACTGGAAGCTGTGGGGTGAAAATAGATCAAGTGGTTAAAAGAGAAGGGCTGTGATTGGCTAATTTACTGTACATTCTGAGCGGCCTGTACTGATAGGTGTGCAAGACAAGAAGGAAGGGGCAGCTCAGGAGGGATATGGTACTTACATCTGTGTGTTTGGTCATGGGATTCAGCTTGAGGAATAGAGGGGACTCGATAATCTCACAGACCTGGGGGGGGGGGCAATAAAAACACAAGTAAGGACATGGCTCTGTGCAACGCCCTGCAGCCTGATCAGCAACCCTGCCTACCCTCACCCACCGCTATACCTGCACTACCCCCCCCCACTTCCACACAAAAATGGCGCCCAGACTAAATTAGTTAAGTAGCCTATATAAAAGGGGTAGTTCCCCTTTAAATTAACTTTCAGTATGGCATAGGCATCGACATTCTGAGACAATTTACAATTGGGTTTCAGTTTTTTGGTATAGATTTGGGTATTTAGATTTTTCTCTCCAGTTTGGAATTTCAGCAGCTATATGGTTGCTAGGGTCTTGCTTACCTTAGCAAACAGGCAGTGGTTTGAATGAGAGACAGGATATGAATATAAAGATAAGGAATAAAAAGTAACAATAATAATAAAATTGTAAGCTCAAAAGCAGTGACCCCCATTTGAAAGTTGGAGAGATGTACCAGAAGGCGGCAAATAATTCAAAAACAATAACAAAATAAATAATAAAGACCAATTGCAAAGTTGCAATTACTAAACATAAAGGGGTGGTTCAACTTTTAAATACATTTTAGTATGTTATAGAATGTCCTATTCTTAACAACTTTTTAATTAGTCTTCATTTGTTATATTTTATATATTTTTTTTAAATTATTTGCCTTTCACTTCTGACTCTTTCCAGCTTTCAAATGGGGGTCACTGACCCCGGCAGCCAAAACCTGTTGCTATTGTGAGGCTACAGTTTTATTGTTATATTTTATTACTTAGCTTTCTATTTAGGCCCTCCTCTCTTCATATTCATGTCTCTTTTTCATACCACTGCCTGGTTGCTAGTGTATATTGTTCCCTAGCAACCAGATAGCTGTCCATTTTCCAATCAGGAGAGCAGCTGAATGAAAATCTAAATAATAAAGACCGACGGCAAATTGTCTCAGAAAGGCACGCTACATCATACTAAAATATAATTTATAGGAGAACCACCCCTTTAACAATACCACAGGATATACAATAAAAATACAGTTAATGAACGATTTGAACTAACTCTCTCCTACACCCAGTGTGCCTACAAGCTTTTCGTGGCACTATCTGTATCATGTGATCCCACCCTTCCGCCACTCACCCCTTAGGTGCCACTCCCCTGCAGCGCCGGCCCACACCATACCTGCTTGTGTACATGGATGTCGGATGGATCGGGGGTTCCTCCCGTGGTGTACCAACCCAGGAACTCCATGTCTTTAAACACCTGCTTAACTAAACACAAGATTGGCACCGATTTACTGTCGTTCCACAACTGCCCTTCCTGCCTTCCTAAATCAGACTCCTTTTATTTACATGGGAGCAAAGAAACTACACATAATTATTATTATACACACACTAAGCACGATTCAGCAGGAACAGCCCCCTAAGTTTGCCCATAGCCTGTACAGAGAGATACCTTAAAACTATGGCAGCATAGGGATTCCCCTGTACTAAGCCCAATTCAGCAGGAACAGCCCCCTAAGTTTGCCCATAGCCTGTACAGAGAGATACCGTAAAACTATGGCAGCATAGGGATCCCCCTGTACTAAGCCCAATTCAGCAGGAACAGCCCCCTAAGTTTGCTCATAGCCTGTACAGAGAGATACCATAAAACTATGGCACATAGGGATTCCCCTGTACTAAGCACAATTCAGCAGGAACAGCCCCCTAAGTTTGCCCATAGCCTGTACAGAGAGATACCGTAAAACTATGGCACATAGGGATTCCCCTGTACTAAGCACAATTCAGCAGGAACAGCCCCCTAAGTTTGCCCATAGCCTGTACAGAGAGATACCGTAAAACTATGGCACATAGGGATTCCCCTGTACCAAGCACAATTCAGCAGGAACAGACCCCTAAGTTTGCCCATAGCCTGTACAGAGAGATACCATAAAACTATGGCAGCATAAGGATTCCCCTATACTGAGCACAATTCAGCAGGAACAGTCCCCTAAGTTTGCTCATAGCCTGTACAGAGAGATACCATAAAACTATGGCAGCATAGGGATTCCCCTGTACTAAGCCCCCCTAAGTTTGCTCATAGCCTGTACAGAGAGATACCATAAAACTATGGCAGCATAGGGATTCCCCTGTACTAAGCACAATTCAGCAGGAACAGCCCCCTAAGTTTGCTCATAGCCTGTACAGAGAGATACCATAAAACTATGGCACATAGGGATTCCCCTGTACTAAGCACAATTCAGCAGGAACAGCCCCCTAAGTTTGCTCATAGCCTGTACAGAGAGATACCATAAAACTATGGCAGCATAGGGATTCCCCTGTACTAAGCCCAACATTTTTAGGTGCTATATAGTGATTAAAAGATGACCATTTCCATATTGTGTGTGGGAATTATAACATGTACGTGCCCCTAGTGGCACATAAGCACTTACATTGCTCTTCCTTGGTGTAATAGTACTCTTTATTAATGGTGATCTTTTCTTCGTTAATCTGAGAAAGCAGCTCAAACGAGTTCATCACCTCAATGTTTCTGCCCTCCTGCTTCCCGATTAGGGCTCCGATAACTGTGGGTGGGAGAGGGAAGGGGGGTCAGTAAGTGGGTGAAGCCTCAGGATCCATAGGAAGAAATGAGAGGAAGGGATAGTGGCACATTACCCTGCACCGGGCGCCCCTCCTGGGATCTCATGCGTATCCAGTGATCGGAGATGTTCAAGATGACGAGGGGATGGAGCGCAACTGTCACGCTGCCAGTTACCCCCTGCGCCATGACAGTGGGGAAGGCTAGGAAAGAAACGACAAAATGTTCAATAACAGTTCTAGTAAAAAAAATACATAGGGGAAGTTTGTACAATAATATCAAAAAAAGCTACCTTCTATACTGTGGGCATTTATCATATTCTACACATTTAATGCTGCTTTCCTAGTACAGAAAGTTCCGAATTAGGGAAAGGCCATCTTCTATAGACTCCATTTTAATAAAAGAATTCACATTTTTGAAAATGATTCTCTTTTCTCTGTAATAATAAAACAGTACCTGTACTTGATCCCAACTAAGATATAATTACCCCTTATTGGGGCAGAACAGCCCTATTGGGTTTATTTCATGGTTAAATGATTCCCTTTTCTCTGTAATAATAAAACAGTACCTGTACTTGATCCCAACTAAGATATAATTACCCCTTATTGGGGCAGAACAGCCCTATTGGGTTTATTTAATGGTTAAATGATTCCCTTTTCTCTGTAATAATAAAACAGTACCTGTACTTGATCCCAACTAAGATATAATTACCCCTTATTGGGGCAGAACAGCCCTATTGGGTTTATTTAATGGTTAAATGATTCCCTTTTCTCTGTAATAATAAAACAGTACCTGTACTTGATCCCAACTAAGATATAATTACCCCTTATTGGAGCCAAAACAATCCTATTGGGTTTATTTAAATTATTTTTTAATAGACTTAACGTAGGAGATCCAAATTACGGAAAGACCCCTTATCCAGAAAACCCCAGGTCCTGAGCATTCTGGATAATGGGTCCTATACCTATAAGATATTGTTACATTTGTTTTGGACCAGCTATGGTCACTCTTTTCTCCTCATAAAGTGACAGGTCTGGCTCATATTACCAGTGAATAGTTAAACAAACAGTATCTGCCCTCAGGTGTTTTCTCTGACAGAGCAGAAGGCTTTGCCCTTTGGGCAGCCATGTTTGGCCCTGGCAGAAATACAGCCAGACTGTAATACACAGGGAAGCATGTAATAGTTCAGTCATTATTTTGGTTACACATGATTTTCCTGTCACAACTCAAAGTCTGTATTTATGTGAATACTCCCAAGAAGCCATGTTGTTCCCTCACACACATAAAGCTTCACTTCAGCGCTTCACGTTACTGCGCGCCTGTTTCCATTGATTGACGTTTGGCACAGCCAATGGCGCTGCGCCACTCATTTCCTCCTTATCCGGACAACCAGTCCACACGCTATACAGGCAAGCCCGCATCCAATGGAGACCTATAGGCTTCACTGTAACGATTTCAGCGTAAAGCCGGTGTCTTCCTGTGTATTTTCATAAACTCCATATGAGAGCGAACTGTTTTGCTCCTGCTGCATTTTGCAATAGCCAAGCGCTTTACATACTCACCGGCGACGTCCACCTCCATCCCGCTGCCGTTCGAAGCAGCAGCCGCCGCCATCTTGCTCCACCCTGCACTGTGGCTCTTTACTAAGCTTGCGCATTTCCCAAGGTGCCTTTCGGTTATCATGTGATAGCCTGGCTTCCTAAACATGTCAGTCACACAAGGGGGTCTGTGGCAATGTTGGCTATAGGGCTTAAAGGGATTGTGTCATGATATTTATGGGGAACTTTTTATTTATTAAATGACACTGTTACACAGCAAATAATTCCCTCTGCCATTTAACCTTTTATTCTTGAACCAACAAATGTATTTGTAGCTGTAATATTGGTGTGTAGGCGCCATCTCAGTGCATTGTGCCTGAGTCTGAGCTTTCAGCCAGCGCTACACATTAGAACTGCTTTCAGCTAACCTATTGTTTCTCCTACTCCCATGTAACTGGAGGAGTCCCAAGCCGGACTTGGATTTCTTACTATTTAGTGCTATTCTGATACCTACTGGGAGCTGCTATCTTGCTCCCTTCCCATTGTTCTGCTGATTGGCTGCTGGGGGTGAGGGGGGGGTATCACTCCAACTTGCAGCGCAGCAGTAAAGTGTGCCTGAGTCTGAGCTTTCAGAAGGAGCAAGTGCTACACATTAGAACTACTTTCAGCTAACCTATTGTTTCTCCTACTCCCATGTAACTGGAGGAGTCCCAAGCCGGACTTGGATTTCTTACTATTGAGTGCTATTCTGATACCTACTGGGAGCTGCTATCTTGCTCCCTTCCCATTGTTCTGCTGATTGGCTGCTGGGGGTGAGGGGGGGGTGGTATCACTCCAACTTGCAGCACAGCAGTAAAGTGTGAGTGAAGTTTATCAGAGCACAGGTCACATGGCTGTGGTACCCTGGGAAATGAAGAATATGGCTAGCCCCATGGGAAAAACAGATTACAATGCAGGATTCTGCTCTATTAACTGATGGGTTTTGTAACAAACATGTTTTCCCATGTCAGTGTTCTTTTAAATTAAGCCTAGACCTTATACAAAAATTCAGTCTCTCCCGGGGGATATATGGTAAATGCTAACTAGTGACTTGCCGTTTCATGGAGATAGTAAGTTATGTATAAACAACCCCCTCCCACAGTTTGTTGTGTCTGTCGAACAGATACGCTGATGGGTAATCTGTTCCCCCGTGCTCTAATGAACTACTTTTTTCCTCCCAAAAGTGCTCGCAAGAACCAGGAAGTTGGAAGCTGAAATTAGTTACAAAAAAAACATGGATTTTTTTTTTCCAGTTAAAATAATAGGCAGAAATTGTGTTGTAATTTAATATATTATAATAATCTGTGCCCTTTGCCTGCTTCGTTGCAGCAGTTTAAGTGCACGTTCGCCACTAGATGGAGCAGTATGGGTGCTAATAAGTAAGTAGGTGGTATAGTAATAAGATGTACATCCGCAGAGTAACTTGGGAACGGAGTAACCGCATGTATAAGTGTGTGGTATATGCCCAAATGGTTCCTTCCTCCCAGTACTGATCTGCTGTTTGTGTCGCTGTATTTATAATTGGCCTGTGGTAAGTTTCGCTCATAAATTAACCTCTGCACCACATCAGTCAGACCCGAAATAATGTAGCGGTATGTTACAGGGAATGTGCAGAGCAGCATCGAGCTTTCCCTTCAACTGTCTCCATATATATATATATCTTGAGAGAGGTCCAGGAGTTCTGACCGAAATGTACCCCCTACTGTAAATGATAAGGATATTAGCAGTCACTGAGGGGTTCTGTGCCCCCCATATAAAGGCACAAGGCTGCAGGCTGAGTTATACAGGGAACTCTGAGTATCACTCATGTATTATAAGGGATAATGTACCCCCTACTGTAAATGATAAGGATTTTAGCAGTCACTGAGGGGTTCTGTGCCCATATAAAGGCACAAGGCTGCAGGCTGAGTTATACAGGGAACTCTGAGTATCACTCATGTATTATAAGGGATAATGTACCCCCTACTGTAAATGATAAGGATATTAGCAGTCACTGAGGGGTTCTGTGCCCATATAAAGGCACAAGGCTGCAGGCTGAGTTATACAGGGAACTCTGAGTATCACTCATGTATTATAAGGGATAATGTACCCCCTACTGTAAATGATAAGGATATTAGCAGTCACTGAGGGGTTCTGTGCCCATATAAAGGCACAAGGCTGCAGGCTGAGTTATACAGGGAACTCTGAGTATCACTCATGTATTATAAGGGATAATGTACCCCCTACTGTAAATGATAAGGATATTAGCAGTCACTGAGGGGTTCTGTGCCCATATAAAGGCACAAGGCTGCAGGCTGAGTTATACAGGGAACTCTGAGTATCACTCATGTATTATAAGGGATAATGTACCCCCTACTGTAAATGATAAGGATATTAGCAGTCACTGAGGGGTTCTGTGCCCATATAAAGGCACAAGGCTGCAGGCTGAGTTATACAGGGAACTCTGAGTATCACTCATGTATTATAAGGGATAATGTACCCCCTACTGTAAATGATAAGGATATTAGCAGCCACTGAGGGGTTCTGTGCCCATATAAAGGCACAAGGCTGCAGGCTGAGTTATACAGGGAACTCTGAGTATCACTCATGTATTATAAGGGATAATGTACCCCCTACTGTAAATGATAAGGATATTAGCAGTCACTGAGGGGTTCTGTGCCCATATAAAGGCACAAGGCTGCAGGCTGAGTTATACAGGGAACTCTGAGTATCACTCATGTATTATAAGGGATAATGTACCCCCTACTGTAAATGATAAGGATATTAGCAGTCACTGAGGGGTTCTGTGCCCCCATATAAAGGCACAAGGCTGCAGGCTGAGTTATACAGGGAACTCTGAGTATCACTCATGTATTATAAGGGATAATGTACCCCCTACTGTAAATGATAAGGATATTAGCAGTCACTGAGGGGTTCTGTGCCCATATAAAGGCACAAGGCTGCAGGCTGAGTTATACAGGGAACTCTGAGTATCACTCATGTATTATAAGGGATAATGTACCCCCTACTGTAAATGATAAGGATATTAGCAGTCACTGAGGGGTTCTGTGCCCATATAAAGGCACAAGGCTGCAGGCTGAGTTATACAGGGAACTCTGAGTATCACTCATGTATTATAAGGGATAATGTACCCCCTACTGTAAATGATAAGGATATTAGCAGTCACTGAGGGGTTCTGTGCCCCCATATAAAGGCACAAGGCTGCAGGCTGAGTTATACAGGGAACTCTGAGTATCACTCATGTATTATAAGGGATAATGTACCCCCTACTGTAAATGATAAGGATATTAGCAGTCACTGAGGGGTTCTGTGCCCCCCATATAAAGGCACAAGGCTGCAGGCTGAGTTATACAGGGAACTCTGAGTATCACTCATGTATTATAAGGGATAATGTACCCCCTACTGTAAATGATAAGGATATTAGCAGTCACTGAGGGGTTCTGTGCCCATATAAAGGCACAAGGCTGCAGGCTGAGTTATACAGGGAACTCTGAGTATCACTCATGTATTATAAGGGATAATGTACCCCCTACTGTAAATGATAAGGATATTAGCAGTCACTGAGGGGTTCTGTGCCCATATAAAGGCACAAGGTTGCAGGCTGAGTCATACAGGGAACTCTGAATGTGTGTCTATAAAGTACCAACATATCTCACAATGCTATAGGTGCATACATAAAGCATACAGATTAAGTACACATATGAAATAATACTGGAGTTGAACTCAGAGCTTGCAATCTAATATATATATATATATATACAGCACATGATAGTTCCCCTTACAAGGGTCACTGAACTCCAACCTGAGCCTAATAATGGTGCTGCTACTGAAAATCTATTTTTAATTTTTTTTTTGCATAAAAATTACTCATTTTCGTTTTCATTTTTCTCATTAGATATCAAGTCAGAAAAGTTAGTACCCCCTGTAACGGCAGCCCTGGGCTAGTTAGCAGCTTATTGGCCCATGCGTGTACCGAAAAGAAGGCGGATATCTAGTCAAGCACATCGGGAAATCCCATTGGGCCTTTATGTGGGTGTTCATTAGTGTCACCACCCAGCCAGTATTTCACACCTATGGGCAGAGTCATCAGAGTATGAGTTCCAATCCCTAAATGGGTAAAATTCAGATTAGATACGATAATTACGGTGATGAGAAATATCACGAAAATGCTTAGGAAAAATCAGAATAGTCACGATAATATCGTATTGGCGATCCGAAAGTCATGAAATTTTCGGATCCGAATGATCGTAAACGGCAGGAAACCCTTCTAACTTTGATCCTTCTGTGCATGTTTTTGGAAGCCTCCCATAGGGCTCAATGGCACTCTGCAGCTCCAACCCGGCCCAAGGAAATTCTCCCATAGGGTTCAATGGCACTCTGCAGCTCCAACCCGGCCCAAGGAAAGCCCCCCATAGGGCTCAATGGCACTCTGCAGCTCCAACCCGGCCCAAGGAAAGTCTCCCATAGGGCTCAATGGCACTCTGCAGCTCCAACCCGGCCCAAGGAGAGTCTCCCATAGGGCTCAATGGCACTCTGCAGCTCCAACCCGGCCCAAGGAAAGTCTCCCATAGGGCTCAATGGCACTCTGCAGCTCCAACCCGGCCCAAGGAAAGTCTCCCATAGGGCTCAATGGCACTCTGCAGCTCCAACCCGGCCCAAGGAAAGTCTCCCATAGGGCTCAATGGCACTCTGCAGCTCCAACCCGGCCCAAGGAAAGTCTCCCATAGGGCTCAATGGCACTCTGCAGCTCCAACCCGGCCCAAGGAAAGTCTCCCATAGGGCTCAATGGCACTCTGCAGCTCCAACCCGGCCCAAGGAAAGTCTCCCATAGGGCTCAATGGCACTCTGCAGCTCCAACCTGGCCCAAGGAAAGTCTCCCATAGGGCTCAATGGCACTCTGCAGCTCCAACCCGGCCCAAGGAAAGTCTCCCATAGGGCTCAATGGCACTCTGCAGCTCCAACCCGGCCCAAGGAAAGTCTCCCATAGGGCCATTGAGCCTTATGGCTTCCAAAATCCTACATCGAAGGTTTCAAAGCCAGAAAGGTTTTTGCGCCGTTTACGAACATTTGGATCCATTTTTTCGTACAACCGAGAAAAGAATTTTTGTGACATTTTCAAACATCAGAAATTATCCAATCGTGATTTTAACCGCCCAGAAATTGTGGTTTAATGAATGGGCCCCCTAGACTGTAGGATTCGGTATTTGGCTGAATCTGTCGCAAAGGATTCAGGGTTTAAATGAATTCCATGATTCGGATTTATACCCGTTTGAGTGCATAGTAAATCTTGGAAAAATTGTTTCCTTTTTTTCTGTGACTTTTAGTGCTAAATATCCGAATTGAGAAAAAAAAATCCACTGGTTAGTAATTGGGCCCCTTAGTGTTAATTGTCCGCTGTTTTGGCCCAAACTAACGGATCAGCAGCAGCGCCACAATGTGCTTTCTTGGTTGCTCATCCATACGTAACCAATAATGTTATCATTCATTTCCCTCTCCGAGCAGCTGCAGCTTTCATCATCCCACTGACTTTGCACCTCTTTTTCCACCCACTGAGCAGAGTTTAGAAATGATTCAGCATGTTTCTCACTGCCCCTGTTTGTTTCTTTTACCATCGTTTAGCATCTTAAAGGAATACTGTCATGGCAAAACCCATCAGTTAATAGAGCTTCTCCAGCAGAATCCTGCATTGGAATCTGTTTTTCCCATGGGGCTAGCCATATTCTTCATTTCCCAGGGTGCCACAGCCATGTGACCTGTGCTCTGATAAACTTCACTCACACTTTACTGCTGCGCTGCAAGTTGGAGAAGTAGGAGAAACAATAGGTTAGCTGAAAGCAGTTCTAATGTGTAGTACTGGCTCCTTCTGAAAGCTCAGACTCAGGCACACTTTACTGCTGCGCTGCAAGTTGGAGTGATATCCCCCCCCCCCTCACCCCCAGCAGCCGATCAGCAGAACAATGGGAAGGGAGCAAGATAGCAGCTCCCAGTAGGTATCAGAATAGCACTCAATAGTAAGAAATCCAAGTCCGGCTTGGGACTCCTCCAGTTACATGGGAGTAGGAGAAACAATAGGTTAGCTGAAAGCAGTTCTAATGTGTAGCGCTGACTCCTTCTGAAAGCTCAGACTTTTGGCTATACTCACCCCCCCCCTTACAATTTTCCATTTCTCCTCCCCTCCCTTCCGCCTCTATTCCCTCCAGCTGTCAGTCACTTGTACAGGACTGGAACTGTGAGTACAGAAAAAACACTCCATGTCCTCAGTGTCAGCTGTCTCTTGTGTCTGTGCTCTCGCATTCAGGCCCTCTTTGTCCACTTTTCCTGCAAAGGTGCCAGTGTTACAGCGTATCTGCTACGTACCCTGCTCCAACGGCAGCGCCCATAGGCAGTCCTGATATATATAAACAATAATCTGATGTCACAACATGCTATTCACAAGGATATGATTTTGATAAAAGATTATATATATATACATATATATTTATACACAGGGCCACCATCAGAAACTTTGGAGCCCCACACAGATTATTTATATGGGGCACCCCATGAACACAAGCGCACAGTACCAAAATTTGCACGGGAACAAGGACGACACAACCAGAATGGAAGTTCAAACTTGTTCAGTTTATTCTTATGTGATTATAGCTTTTATACCTTTTTGTGTACATGCAGATTACAAAGGAATCATTATAAAAAATAGATTAGAACTTCATTATCTTCAAGGATGGCCTACAAGGACGGCCAATGTGGGATATAAATTTTACATAGGACACGATGAGTAGAAAAGGCATTAGTACATAGATAAGATAAAGTTATTTTTGAAGGTTTATATTTCGTAAGGTGCAAGCTGTGCAAGGCCACTAATTGGGAAAAACAACTATTATGGGATGTTCAAGCCTTGCTGTTTGCTGTTACAAAATGGAGATACATTTCTAAAATGGAGTATGATATGCTAAGCATCAAAGTGTATCCAAGTATCAACATACATGCGTATATGAATATATAATTATATGAATAAGAGAATATAGGATATTATATCAAACCTCACAAAGAGTTCCATTGATTAATGTGCTAATAGTTCAGTCAGTTCATTGGCCCTAAGTTTAACCCCTCCCCACCTACTTGCCCCTGCCCTGTGCCGTCATTACTTGATATGGAAGTTACGTAAGTTTTCGCACAAGTTACATGCACTGTGTAAGTTTAGGGGCGCACTGATGTTTGCTGTTGGGGATAACTTGTCAGTAGTAGAGATGAGCGAATCTGTTCACGAAACGCATTTGATGCACGATTTTTTGTTGCGACCACGCCCATTTTTGACACGACCGCACCCAATTTTTACACGACCACGCCCCAATTTGACGCGTGCCCAATTTTTATGGAAGTTTCGCGAAACAATTTGCCAATGGCGAAATGCTGAAATTCGCTGCAAATCCATGCCTGGCGAAAAAATTCACTAGTCAATAGTAATTCAGAAAAACAATAAAGATAATTAATGTCCTAATAAGTCAGTATTTTAATTGACTGGAGTTTATATATAAGTTACATAAAAAAGCTTCTCTGCATTGGCTTTTGCTTGATACCAAATTACTTACGTTTCTAGGCACGTTACATCGTTTTCTAAGCAGTTTTTGCAGAAGTTCAGGGTAACTTTATGCCTAATTAATGCAATTTGTAACTTTCACAGCGCCACCAGGCCCCCTTACAAAAGAAGGTTTCACAGGGCCCGGCACAATTGTATCCCCTGTTTATACATAAATGTGAGAACTTTCCTTTTGTAAACTTGTATTTATGCATATGGGTAGGAGCTGCCGTACTGTTTCCCTTGGCCATGACACTATGGGAGTATAGCTCAGTATCTGTGTGAGAGAAATTCAAGTAAAAACCATATTAATCAATGGGGTATAAACTTTTGCTTCGGTTCTTGTGCAGAAGCTTTAATGTAAATACTCCTCTGATACCCCACATACTAGTAGGTACAGTCTTGTCACTGTACATTCCCAAAACGCATTGATGTCAATGGGTGTTTTAGTGTGGCAACTTTTCCCGCCTTTTTTTCCCATTGGAGTCTATGGGCATTTATTTTCATGGTAAAACCCTGGTGAAAAATTTCGCTCGTCACTATTTATTTGCTTTACAGGCACATTTATCTTTACAGTTTCTCCAGTATTTCTTGTTATTTTGGCAGGAAGGAAGCATCATACAGGAACCCATCTGTATTTGCCCATTTACTGTCATTTCACCTTGTACCACAGTAGGCTGACACTTAACTGTATTTTATCTTTTCTTTTCCTATTACCCACAGTAATGTCATTTTACTTTCATAACGGAAATATGTTTTTTGACTTTGTTATAGATATTGCCCTTTCATTAATTTCAGTTTAGCTAGATTTAATTTTCAGTCAGATTTACTACATATATATATATATAACTACGCAAAAATCGGCACTCACCAGTCCCACAGGCAATGGCCGGGTGCTAACCCACAAAATCCACATAGTCCATAGAAAGCACTCACGGCATGTATATCCAAAAAGTATAACGTTTATGTAAACAAAAATATCTACGCGTTTCAATCCATATAGGATTGTCATCAGGATGACGATCCTATATGGCTTGAAACGCGTAGATATTTTTATATTTATATATATATTTTTTATTTATTTATTTATTTCAATTTCCAGGAAACATATTATCTTCTCTAAAGCTGTAGACGTTTGGATACATTCTGAACTTACGTTTTGGGCCCCCAAAATGACGCCACTGATGGGGAGTTGGGAGTAGGCCTGAAAGAGGGTGGGAGCTCCGTTAAGTAGACTCAGTGTCGGACTGGGACCTCAGGGGCCCACCAGAAAACCTTAGGCCATAGGCCATTTTTCCAAACAATTTTTTTCCTCCTTTCTTCGGCAAACCTCTTTATTCTCCTAGTCTCTTTTATATATGATACCATATTGTTTTTGTTGACCCTCTTCTCCACTAGAGCTAGTTTACTGTTTAAATAAATATTTAAAACACATACCCTACTCATTTAATGTAATTTTATTGGTATTTATTTTGATTATTGAAACTTAGCAGTAGCGGCTGCATTTCCCACCCTAGGCTTATACTCGAGTCAATACATTTTTCCAGTTTTCTTAGGTAAAATTAGGTACCTCGGCTTATACTCGGATCGGCTTATACTCGAGTATATACGGTATTTCTCCTCTTCCCATTCAGAAATAGAGAATGACCATGAAGCAGGCCAAATGGTCAAGAGCAGGAGGGCCCACTGACACCTGGGCCTACCGGGAGTTTTCCTGGTATCCTGGTGGGCCAGTCCGACACTGAGTAGGCTTGTGCTGGAAAGATAATGGGGGCAGTAGAATTTTGTGGGGTGCAAATAAGAATTGGCACAGGTGGTAGTAGTAGACTTGGGCTGTGGGTTACGGCAGGAGAAGATTTGTGTCGGAAGGGGGGTGGCCGGGTAGTGGAATTGACTGGACATGGACAGGGAAATGAGTATGGGAGATAGGAGGTGAGGGCATGAGGTTAAGTACAATAAGAAGGCATAAGAAAACTTAGAAAAACACAATTTTTTTCATCCGAATTTAACCGTACTATGATAAATGGGCCCCTAAGAGTTCCACAGTGGTAAAAAAGAGTAATGTGCCTGATGGTTAAACAGAGAAGCGTGGGTTTGAAGGGGGGCAGTTGAGTTTTTGAGGGGTTCATTTTATATATTGGTGGGTCACTTGAATCAAATACTACTAGGGGGAGATTTCAATCCACGAATGGCCTGATCGTTCGTTCTATTGTACCGTTCATATTTTCTGCAACTTTTTCGTACCTTGCGTATTTTTGCCATTTTTTCGTTACTTAACATGACTTTTTCGTACTGTTCGTAAAAAAAAAATGCAACAAAATCGTATTGTCGCAACGTATGCAAAAGTTTCAGATCCATTCAAGCTTCGGTATCGTGACTTTCCTTGGGCCGGGTTGGAGCTGCAGAGTGTCATTGAGCCCTATGGGAGACTTTCCTTGGGCCTGGTTGGAGCTGCAGAGTGCCATTGAGCCCTATGGGAGACTTTCCTTGGGCCTGGTTGGAGCTGCAGAGTGTCATTGAGCCCTATGGGAGACTTTCCTTGGGCCGGGTTGGAGCTGCAGAGTGCCATTGAAGGCTTCCAAAATCGTGCACGGAAAGATCAAAGTCGGAAAGGTTTTTCTGCATTTTACGATCGTTCGGATACGAAAATTTAGTGACTTTCGGATCGCCGATACGATATTATCGTGACTAATACAATTTTTTCGTAAGCATATTTGTGATCATCAGAAATTATCGTATCCAATCCAAATTTTTCCCATTCGGGATTCAAACTCGCGTTTTAATGAATCGGCCCCCTAGTGTAGCCATCCTAGCCTCCTACTCTTCTACCCCCAGGGTGCATAGGTGCTACAGGACATATTCTCTATGGGGATTTAATGTAAGGGACATGCTCGGTGGCCTGGGGCGATATGCTCCATCCCTACACCTCAGTGGGGTATCAGTAGTTGGTACGGATGCTAACAAATGATTTGCAACACGTCTAAACCTGTCACTATCTCTTCCGTTGCTTTAACAACTCACATATAAAATTCTTTATAATCTGTGCTGATTCTGATCA
The DNA here is from genome assembly GCF_000004195.4 of Xenopus tropicalis. Lineage (NCBI taxonomy): Eukaryota > Metazoa > Chordata > Amphibia > Anura > Pipidae > Xenopus > Xenopus tropicalis. Next base: position 144,255,510 of record NC_030679.2, read on the forward strand.
CATCGAAATTAGAATGAAATGTGTTTAATACTTATGTTTTGTGGTATCATTACGTCATGTTGGGTTTCTAGTGCTTTGCCTGCAGCTCGGTGTCGGGTATTTCTGCATCTATTTTCACGGTTGTGGTCGTCGCAATTTATTAACACTGCAGGTTTGTGTAAATAGACATTTCCCTGCCACAGCTTTGTGAAATAGAGCTTTCCTGGCACCCCTTCTGTGCAGTTTTATACCACATCCTGACCCTTGGGCTCCGCGTCCTGCTAGGAAACAGCAGTGAGGCCTGTCACTCACTTCTATACGAAATGTTAGCAAAACCACCTGCAAAACCATAAACTTATTTAATAAGTTAATACCATAAAGGTCATTTACTTACCTTAGGGAGCAGGTGCAGTGTGAGATGGTGCCTATAGTATCAGTGGGATAATAGCCTCTGGGAAGGGACTGGGGCTGTGGGATAGCAGGTATAGTAGGGAGAGATGGTGCCTATAGTATCAGTGGGATAATAGCCTCTGGGAAGGGACTGGGGCTGTGGGATAGCAGGTATAGTAGGGAGAGATGGTGCCTATAGTATCAGTGGGATAATAGCCTCTGGGAAGGGACTGGGGCTGTGGGATAGCAGGTATAGTAGGGAGAGATGGTGCCTATAGTAGCAGTGGGGGGATAATAGCTTCTGGGAAGGGAGTGTGGCTGTGGGATAGCAGGTATAGTAGGGAGAGATGGTGCCTATAGTAGCAGTGGGGGGATAATAGCCTCTGGGAAGGGACTGGGGCTGTGGGATAGCAGGTATAGTAGGGAGAGATGGTGCCTATAGTAGCAGTGGGGGGATAATAGCCTCTGGGAAGGGACTGGGGCTGTGGGATAGCAGGTATAGTAGGGAGAGATGGTGCCTATAGTAGCAGTGGGGGGATAATAGCCTCTGGGAAGGGACTGGGGCTGTGGGATAGCAGGTATAGTAGGGAGAGATGGTGCCTATAGTAGCAGTGGGGGGATAATAGCCTCTGGGAAGGGACTGGGGCTGTGGGATAGCAGGTATAGTAGGGAGAGATGGTGCCTATAGTAGCAGTGGGGGGATAATAGCCTCTGGGAAGGGACTGGGGCTGTGGGATAGCAGGTATAGTAGGGAGAGATGGTGCCTATAGTAGCAGTGGGATAATAGCCTCTGGGAAGGGACTGGGGCTGTGGGATAGCAGGTATAGTAGGGAGAGATGGTGCCTATAGTATCAGTGGGATAATAGCCTCTGGGAAGGGACTGGGGCTGTGGGATAGCAGGTATAGTAGGGAGAGATGGCGCCTATAGTAGCAGTGGGGGGATAATAGCCTCTGGGAAGGGACTGGGGCTGTGGGATAGCAGGTATAGTAGGGAGAGATGGTGCCTATAGTAGCAGTGGGGGGATAATAGCCTCTGGGAAGGAACTGGGGCTGTGGGATAGCAGGTATAGTAGGGAGAGATGGTGCCTATAGTAGCAGTGGGATAATAGCCTCTGGGAAGGGACTGGGGCTGTGGGATAGCAGGTATAGTAGGGAGAGATGGTGCCTATAGTAACAGTGGGATAATAGCCTCTGGGAAGTGACTGGGGCTGTGGGATAGCAGGTATAGTAGGGAGAGATGGTGCCTATAGTAGCAGTGGGGGGATAATAGCCTCTGGGAAGGGACTGGGGCTGTGGGATAGCAGGTATAGTAGGGAGAGATGGTGCCTATAGTAGCAGTGGGGGGATAATAGCCTCTGGAAGGGACTGGGGCTGTGGGATAGCAGGTATAGTAGGGAGATATGGTGCCTATAGTAGCAGTGGGGGATAATAGCCTCTGGGAAGGGACTGGGGCTGTGGGATAGCAGGTATAGTAGGGAGAGATGGTGCCTATAGTAGCAGTGGGATAATAGCCTCTAGGAAGGGACTGGGGCTGTGGGATAGCAGGTATAGTAGGAAGAGATGGTGCCTATAGTAGCAGTGGGATAATAGCCTCTGGGAAGGGACTGGGGCTGTGGGATAGCAGGTATAGTAGGGAGAGATGGTGCCTATAGTAGCAGTGGGGGGATAATAGCCTCTGGGAAGGGACTGGGGCTGTGGGATAGCAGGTATAGTAGGGAGAGATGGTGCCTATAGTAGCAGTGGGGGATAATAGCCTCTGGGAAGGGACTGGGGCTGTGGGATAGCAGGTATAGTAGGGAGAGATGGTGCCTATAGTAGCAGTGGGATAATAGCCTCTGGGAAGGGACTGGGGCTGTGGGATAGCAGGTATAGTAGGGAGAGATGGTGCCTATAGTAGCAGTGGGGGGATAATAGCCTCTGGGAAGGGACTGGGGCTGTGGGATAGCAGGTATAGTAGGGAGATATGGTGCCTATAGTAGCAGTGGGGGGATAATAGCCTCTGGGAAGGGACTGGGGCTGTGGGATAGCAGGTATAGTAGGGAGAGATGGTGCCTATAGTAGCAGTGGGGAGGATAATAGCCTCTGGGAAGGGACTGGGGCTGTGGGATAGCAGGTATAGTAGGGAGAGATGGTGCCTATAGTAGCAGTGGGGGGATAATAGCCTCTGGGAAGGGACTGGGGCTGTGGGATAGCAGGTATAGTAGGGAGAGATGGTGCCTATAGTAGCAGTGGGATAATAGCCTCTGGGAAGGGACTGGGGCTGTGGGATAGCAGGTATAGTAGGGAGATATGGTGCCTATAGTAGCAGTGGGGGGATAATAGCCTCTGGGAAGGGACTGGGGCTGTGGGATAGCAGGTATAGTAGGGAGAGATGGTGCCTATAGTAGCAGTGGGATAATAGCCTCTGGGAAGGGACTGGGGCTGTGGGATAGCAGGTATAGTAGGGAGAGATGGTGCCTATAGTAGCAGTGGGGGGATAATAGCCTCTGGGAAGGGACTGGGGCTGTGGGATAGCAGGTATAGTAGGGAAAGATGGTGCCTATAGTAGCAGTGGGGGGATAATAGCCTCTGGGAAGGGACTGGGGCTGTGGGATAGCAGGTATAGTAGGGAGAGATGGTGCCTATAGTAGCAGTGGGGGGATAATAGCCTCTGGGAAGGGACTGGGGCTGGGGGATAGCAGGTATAGTAGAGAGAGATGGTGCCTATAGTAGCAGTGGGATAATAGCCTCTGGGAAGGGACTGGGGCTGTGGGATAGCAGGTATAGTAGGGAGAGATGGTGCCTATAGTAGCAGTGGGGGGATAATAGCCTCTGGGAAGGGACTGGGGCTGTGGGATAGCAGGTATAGTAGGGAGAGATGGTGCCTATAGTAGCAGTGGGGGGATAATAGCCTCTGGGAAGGGACTGGGGCTGTGGGATAGCAGGTATAGTAGGGAGAGATGGTGCCTATAGTAGCAGTGGGGGGATAATAGCCCCTGGGAAGGGACTGGGGCTGTGGGATAGCAGGTATAGTAGGGAGAGATGGTGCCTATAGTAGCAGTGGGGGGATAATAGCCTCTGGGAAGGGACTGGGGCTGTGGGATAGCAGGTATAGTAGGGAGAGATGGTGCCTATAGTAGCAGTGGGATAATAGCCTCTGGGAAGGGACTGGGGCTGTGGGATAGCAGGTATAGTAGGGAGAGATGGTGCCTATAGTAGCAGTGGGGGGATAATAGCCTCTGGGAAGGGACTGGGGCTGTGGGATAGCAGGTATAGTAGGGAGAGATGGTGCCTATAGTAGCAGTGGGGGGGCTATGGGATAGCAGGTATATCATATAATTATCACATAATACGAGTGCTGATGGAGGAAGCACCATTAAATCCATTGCAGTTGCACCAAACTGGCACGTTCTGATGTAGCTGAATATTAGTAATGTGCTCAGCAGATGGGGGTAAATATTTCGAGGGTTTAGCATTCCTGTAAGTGAATGTAGTGCATTTAGCTACTATACTTGCTAAAAGTGGGTCAGCAGTCTAACTGGGCCAGTGGTTGTTAATATATATTTTTTTTGGTTCACAAAATATTTGCTGACTCCCCATTATGCTAAAGAGCAAGACAAGCAGAGAAATATTTATTTGCGCATTTATTTATCGGGCCCCGGGCACCTAGATATACCTTGGTACGCCTGTATTTATGAACCTCTGTGCTCCGCCATCTTGAATTCTCCCTTTAGCCCATGTATTTGGGGAGACTACGGTCACCCAATCTGGTGCTTGCATTCAGTGCACAAACTGCAGCATGTTTCACCCAGTTTCAAGGAGAAGTTAATCTCCCCATTGTTTTCTGTTTCACCCAGTTTCAAGGAGACGTTAATCCCATCATTGTTTTCCGTTTCACCCAGTTTCAAGGAGAAGTTAATTTCCTCATTGTTTTCTGTTTCACCCAGTTTCAAGGAGACGTTAATCCCATCATTGTTTTCCGTTTCACCCAGTTTCAAGGAGAAGTTAATCCCCTCATTGTTTTCTGTTTCACCCAGTTTCAAGGAGAAGTTAACCCCCTCATTGTTTTCTGTATCACCCAGTTTCAAGGAGAAGTTAACCCCCTCATTGTTTTCTGTATCACCCAGTTTCAAGGAGAAGTTAACCCCCTCATTGTTTTCTGTATCACCCAGTTTCAAGGAGAAATGAATCCCCTCATAGTTTTCTGTTTCACCCAGTTTCAAGGAGAAGTTAATCCCCTCATTGTTTTCTGTTTCACCCAGTTTCAAGGAGAAGTTAATCCCCTCATTGTTTTCTGTTTCACCCAGTTTCAAGGAGAAGTTAACCCCCTCATTGGTTTCTGTTTCACCCAGTTTCAAGGAGAAGTTAATCCCCTCATAGTTTTCTGTTTCACCCAGTTTCAAGGAGAAACTAATTCCCTCATTGGTCTCTGTTTCACCCAGTTTCAAGGGGAAGTTAATCCCCTTATTGGTTTCTGTTTCACCCAGTTTCAAGGGGAAGTTAATCCCCTTATTGGTTTCTGTTTCACCCAGTTTCAGGGAGAAATGAATCCCCTCATTGGTTTCTGTTTCACCCAGTTTCAGGGAGAAATGAATCCCCTCATTGTTTTCTGTTTCACCCAGTTTCAAGGAGAAATTAATTCCCTCACTGGTCCCTGTTTCACCCAGTTTCAAGGAGCAGTTAATCCCCTGATTGTTTTCTGTTTCACCCAGTGAAACTTAAACACATTATTGTTTAACAAGAATGAGAGCCAATGCTCCTAAAATGGCCGCCGGAGCACTTACTGTTTGGGAAAAATAAAGAAGATTCATGGAAACGAATACTTTCTGCTCAAAAAAATTGGGGTTTTTCTAATGTAAGCTCAAAATTCTTGTACAAACGATTCACGCATTAGCGAGACATTTTATAAATACATCAATGATCGAGTTTAATTTGAATCTATAACATATCGAGTTTATATGAGGCCAGAAAAAAATTAATTTTAGTAAATCAGCCCCTAACTATGGCCAGTACCCCATCACTATTGCCAGTTATCAAAGTCAATAAGTATTTATCTAATTATTATTGTAACGGTAGGACGGTGCAAGAGGCAAAACACTTCTCAAAGTCTTAACCAAGTGTCTCTAATGGGTCTATAAAACCTTGTTGAGGAGCCAACCATTTTCACCCTAAGTGGGGAAATAACTGGGCCTTCATTGAGGTGGGCAGAAAGGAAGGTTTCACATAGTTGTGGAAGTGCAGGTTTATCTGATTTGTTGTCGGTGGAGGTCAGACTAGTGGTTAGAGTGGCTGGGGGTCAGAGGTGGCCACAACTGAGGGATATGAGTATGGGTGCTTTGCTCCATTTGAGCGTATAGAAATGTTGCATTAGATACTAGCCCCCCCAAGAGTCTCCCTTTTGTGCTCAGCGTATCTATAATATTTATTCCCCAGGGACCGAAACCTGATTTGTTTTCGAGCCAATGCGGCAATATGACCCCCGGGTGTCTCAAAGCTCTGGAACAAGTTTGGCTTCTTCTAACTTGCCAACCACTTGCCTCCTCTTACTCACCTCATACTTACCTTGGTGCAATCAAGGGAGGGGAGTCCGGGGTGGAGCACCAATGCTTCCTGGCAGGGATCAGATATGGATCGGCAGGGCCTACGACGGCTGGGGCCCACCAGGTTTTTTCCCGGTGTCCCACCAACCCATTCCGACCCTGGTTATGCCAGGTATCGGGGAAGTATAAAATAATAGCATAAATTCATGTGTTTGGGGTGTGTAAAATACGGCAACCAGTTGGGGTGGGTGGTCTTCATCCGCAGTGCAGAAAAATACACAGTTTTTTGAATACCCCATTTTCGTGTGTGCGTGTGTGTGTATACTCCATTTGTTCCCCCCTCCCCACAGGAAATGAGATGGTGTTTAGCATTGTGCAACCTCCTCTGGAGTAGTAGCTGTCTGGTTATAAGGTAAGATGCACCACTCAGCCCTGGCATTTAAAATCTACTGTTTATTTATGTGTATAGAGAGCTGGCAGTTTGTATAGAGAGCTGGCAGTGTGTATGTATAGAGAGCTGGCAGTGTGTGTATAGAGAGCTGGCAGTAAGTGTGTATAGAAAGCTGGCAGTGTGTGTGTATAGAGAGCTGGCAGTGTGTGTATAGAGAGCTGGCAGTGTGTGTGTATAGAGAGCTGGCAGTGTGTGTATAGAGAGCTGGCAGTAAGTATGTATAGAGAGCTGGCAGTGTGTGTATAGAGAGCTGGCAGTAAGTGTGTATAGAGAGCTGGCAGTGTGTGTATAGAGAGCTGGCAGTAAGTGTGTATAGAGAGCTGGCAGTGTGTGTGTGTGTGTGTATAGAGAGCTGGCAGTGTGTGTGTATAGAGAGCTGGCAGTGTGTGTGTATAGAGAGCTGGCAGTGTGTGTATAGAGAGCTGGCAGTAAGTGTGTATAGAGAGCTGGCAGTGTGTGTGTGTGTATAGAGAGCTGGCAGTGTGTGTGTGTGTATAGAGAGCTGGCAGTGTATGTGTATAGAGAGCTGGCAGTGTATGTGTATAGAGAGCTGGCAGTGAGTGTGTATAGAGAGCTGGCAGTGAGTGTGTATAGAGAGCTGGCAGTGTGTGTGTATAGAGAGCTGGCAGTGAGTGTGTATAGAGAGCTGGCAGTGTGTGTGTATAGAGAGCTGGCAGTGAGTGTGTATAGAGAGCTGGCAGTGTGTGTTTCTATTCATTCCTATGGGGATTTATAGAAGCATATTTAGCAAGTGGGCAAATTTTTCTGTGGTGAATCTGTAGTGAAATCGGCCCAGTATTGTACATGTATGTCTGGGTATTGTATAGTGACTGAGTCTGTATTCAGCTGGCTATGTAAGGTATACGGGGATCTACAGATACACTCACTGCTCTCTATACGCAATTTATGGGGGCAGATTAATCAAAAGGCGCGATTAGAGTTCCCCACGGACAAACTCGCCCACTTTCTATTCACTCCTGTGGGATTTTTAGAAGCGTTTTTATCAAACAGTGAACACTAATTGTTACCCGTAGAAAAGTACGCTTTGTAAAATCCCACAGGAATGAGTAGAAAGTGGGCGAGTTTGTCCGTGGTGAACTCTAATCTCACCTTTTGATTTATCTTCCCATTTATCAACTCTGGGATTTTAGTGATTTTCCACGAACGTCAGTCATTTATCAAAACATCCAAATTGAAAAAGCCAGAATGAAAAAAAAAAACACTTGCGACAATACGAAAACCGCAACTTTGTCGTATTGTCGCACAGCATCTAAAACCATGAAGCAAAGAAAGATCTTCCAGTTGTAAAAGGGATGTCGGCCATTGACTTCAACAGGTTTTAGACACAGTATTTTTACATGCATTTGTTGCGGTTTTTGGTTTTGAAAATATGTGGGGTTTTTTCCACGACAAAATGTTATTTTGGTGGGAAAAAAAAATGACGAATCGTGAAATTAAATAATAAAAATCAATCGTTAGTTTATGTCCCCCTTAGTGTATTAAATTACCCATTGTGTGTAAGGGTATACTGTATATAAATAGTGTTGGGGGCAGAACAGCCCTATTGGGTTTATTTAATGGTTAAATGATTCCCTTTTCTCTGTAATAATAAAACAGTACCTGTACTTGATCCCAACTAAGATATAATTACCCCTTATTGGGGCAGAACAGCCCTATTGGGTTTATTTAATGGTTAAATGATTCCCTTTTCTCTGTAATAATAAAACAGTACCTGTACTTGATCCCAACTAAGATATAATTACCCCTTATTGGGGCAGAACAGCCCTATTGGGTTTATTTCATGGTTAAATGATTCCTTTTTCTCTGTAATAATAAAACAGTACCTGTACTTGATCCCAACTAAGATATAATTACCCCTTATTGGGGGCAGAACAGTCCTATTGGGTTTATTTAATGGTTAAATGATTCCTTTTTCTCTGTAATAATAAAACAGTACCTGTACTTGATCCCAACTAAGATATAATTACCCCTTATTGGGGCAGAACAGCCCTATTGGGTTTATTTAATGGTTAAATGATTCCTTTTTCTCTGTAATAATAAAACAGTACCTGTACTTGATCCCAACTAAGATATAATTACCCCTTATTGGGGCAGAACAGCCCTATTGGGTTTATTTCATGGTTAAATGATTCCCTTTTCTCTGTAATAATAAAACAGTACCTGTACTTGATCCCAACTAAGATATAATTACCCCTTATTGGGGCAGAAAAGCCCTATTGGGTTTATTTCATGGTTAAATCATTTTTTTTAGCAGTCTTAAGGTAGGAGATCCGAATTACAGTATTACCCCTGGTCCCAAGCATTCTGGATAACGGATCCCATACCTGTACTTTATAGTACAATTCCCCAATGCTATTATTGGTTCATCAGGAGCCAATGAACACCACTGAGCTTAAGGAAGGAAACCCACTCAGACATAGAAAGAACATTCAAGCCTAATTATACAGATAGTGCCCTGGTCAGAATTGAACCCAGGACCTGTTGTACCCAGGACACTCACTCCTGCTTTCTCTTTCCAGCTAATGTCTGGGAATATGTGTAGGACCCAATTTCTGGATTCTGCCTCCTCGTGTGCAACAGAACAGCCGGACTGGAAGTGAAACCACGGTGCAACCTCGATTCCCACCACAGCACTGTGTATATTAAAGGTAAACTATGTGTTTGCACATTAAGGCCCCCTCCCTCAGGAATTTACTTTGGCTGTTGGCTACTGGGCATGCTCAGTTCTTCTCAGCTCAGATTACTCAACACGCCCTCCAGTTTAGCAGCCAATGAAAAGATGACATTGCTGGTTCCCATAGAAACACTGCTCTAGCTGTCTTCTCCTATTTTTTTCTAGTAACCTTCTCTCCTCAGCTCAGCGTAACCATTACAAAGCAAAACTTTTTTTTATCAAAGTCAGTTCTGCCCGTGTAAGCCTGCATTCTTCATTGCATGAACTTTACAGCGCGCAGGTACTAATTAAAAAGAACTACCAAAGTAGAACATATACTTAAATCATTTTCATAAATAGTTTTCTCGTGCTTCGAGTCATCTAAAGTAGTAGAAGCTCAGTAGTATAAATGTAGGGTTTGGGTGCCAAGCCGTGCTGTGTTCCTACTAGGGATGCACCGAACCCAGTTTTTTGGGTTCGGCCGAACCCCTGAACCCACCTTGACGGATTCTGGCAAATCCCGAACCGAATATCCAAGGCTATTGTGATACTAATATCTACAGTTAGTACTAGTGGTTGTATATATAGTTTATGTATGTGAGTGTATAGATTGTTAGGTGTGGGTTGTGGGTGCATTCGGTGCATCCCTAGTTCCAAGGGTAATTCTAGCGTAGTGAACAATATGCAGTGCACTATTGCATAAACCTTTTATATCTCAAAAATATCATTAATCTTCCACTAATTAATTAATTCCCCCTCTGTATGTGAGTATGGTCTCAAGATTTTAAATTGACCTCTTCTGTAAAAACTGGGGGCTCCATTGGCCAAGATGTTGAGCATGTCCGGAGTTTGGACACATCTGGAGGGGTCCAGGTCATTCTCACCCTACGTGGATAGGCACGTAGTTGAGTTATGGGAGTTATGTTAAGTTAAATAGGGCTCCCATTCCCAGAGGAACCAAGAAACCCATGAACATGGAAGCTGTGATGGGAACCATCATGGATAGGCACGTAGTTGAGTTATGGGAGTTATGTTGAGTTAAATATGGCTTCCATTCCCAGAGGAACCCAGAAAAACATGAACATGGAAGCTGTGGTGGGAACCATCATGGATAGGCACGTAGTTGAGTTATGGGAGTTATGTTGAGTTAAATATGGCTCCCATTCCCAGAGGAACCAAGAAACCCATGAACAAGGAAGCTGTGGTGGGAACCGTCATGGTGGCTGATAAAACATTCACTGGTAGAATCCAAGGAGCCATTTTTATATATATGTGTGTGTGCTTATGTGCCCTGTGTACACTGTATATCTACTTCTATGTTACTTCTCTTAGTTGGCCATCAAGGTAAACCATCTTTAGGTGTGTACACTGTATGATATATATGTTACTTCTCTTAGTTGACCATCAAAGTAAACCATCTTTAGGTCTCCGTTTATCTCTACTCAAACCTTTTTTTTCCCCCTAGGGATATATAATTAGAAGGTGGAGCAGAGAAGACATCATTGTAGCCGTCAATGTCCAACAACAGTAGCTGCCAGAGCCTTAGTCCGACCGTCTACCTCTCCGGTTACTCCATTATCCTGACCCTGGGCCTGTTTCTGAATATCACCGCCCTATGGTTCTTCATTGTTCGCCTGCCGAGTCTCCGCTCCCCGACCAAGGTTTACATGAAGAACCTGGCCTTTGCTGACTTCCTGCTGGTGTGCATGCTTCCTCTGATGATTTATCAGCATGCCGCTCCTCTTGGGACGGACTTTGAGAATATTCGAACTCTGTGCATTGTTGCCGGCACCTTTCTCCTTCTCAATATGTACGGCAGCATTTTCTTATTGGCTTGCATCAGCTTGGACCGCTGTTTAGCCCTCTGTTTCCCTCTCCGATCTCGAAGCTTTCGTAGATTTGCACCCTGGTTCTGCGCCGGGGTTTGGATGTTGAATCTTGGAGCTTGTGCTACGTTATTCTTTAGACACACATCAAACTCTACCGACTCTACCAATGAATGTTTTTCCAGCCACCCCCCAGTTGTGACCATGAGGGCTCCCACCATAGCTTCCTTGCTCATTGGTTTCTTGGTTCCTCTGGGGATTATGGTTGTCAGCTCTTGCTCTTTGCTAAGGGCAGTCAGTAAAAGTCAGTCAGCTCAAGATGGGACAGTGAACAGACGCAAACTCATCCATATGTTATCTGCTAATTTGGCCATTTTCCTCTTTTGCTTCCTACCCTACCACGCCGTCCTCCTCTCCTACCAGATTTGGGAAAGAAACTGTATCCTACAGGAGGCCTACAAAATTGCTCTGCTAATGGCCTGCAGCAATACCGTGCTGGACCCTATCGCCTATTACTTTGCCACAGAGACTATGCAGAAGAAGATTGTTGAAGAGAAAATCAGGCTTGCGGGGGGGTCTGGGGGAGAAACTGAAAAGAACTCCAATGTCAATCTACTGGCTCGTCATAAGGGCACGCAAGCTTAAGCAGATGATGATGGTGCTATTTGTATGGAGGAAGCTATTTGTATGGGAACTGCCAACCTGTGATGGGGCTTGAGCATTCTCATTGGATGCCTCCATCTTCAAGCTATAAGGCTTCTCTACATATAATTATCTATTAATCTGAGATTGGCGTTAAACTGTTAACTGTTGTTCCTTTTAAATATAGTGTATGATCAGGATAAGACAGAAAGGCTACTCCTCAATCCATGCCAGATTGGTTCTATTAGTGTTGGACTGGGCTACAGAAGACCTCCTGGTGGACCCAGGTCCAGCTTAGGAGAATTCCTATCAACCCATCCTTATTTCCACCTTGGGCCTTTATAATAACCTATACCATTTGGCTCTATAGATATCTAATTGCTGTGAGAGTGGCCCCAGGTGTTCAGGTGGGCCCTAAGAGACCCATTCCTACTTTGCCCGCTTTATCATGCTCAAAGCAGAGGTTTTCATATATACCAAGGCAACTTAACTCATTGATAATGAGGTGTTATATCTGCAGGTAATAAATGAGCCCTTCCATCTTGTAGCACAGCAATGATTGGAGGGTGGGTACAATGCTGGTGGGTACAATGAGGCGGGATATCAGGGATTCCATTATCTCACGTATTTAGGTGCACTCCATCCTGTCTCTCAAATGCCCAAATAAATGCCTGTATGTAAGAGCCTTAGGTTCACAATTGCAGAGCAGCTGGGAGTAGAAGTCTATGAGATCTATAGAGCTAGAGGTTTGACCAAGGGGTGCGTTGTGTTACCTTCAGTTTCTCAATCTAAACTTCATGCCATTAGCAAATGAATCAGCAGTTTTTGTACTTAAATTCTATTTCTACAGACTGCGCCAAGCTTTATGCTGCCTTTCATGAGCTCACACCTTCTCCTCTAAGCTGTCTGTCCCTTGACCCCAATGTGATAACCTCCATCTGCTATAAATGTATTTTCCCTCAGGCTGAATTACCAGTGTGTCCCCTTTAAACCAAACCACACCAAACATCTCTACATTGCTATTACCCCTCCAACACAAGCTGTCGTCTAAGGGGGATTTTTGGTCTTCTGAATTTTTGGCTTGAGGTACCCCTATAACATCTCCCTATGGTTCCTAGGGATATCCAAGACATTAAATGGACATTGACCTTGATATTTCATCCTGACCATCTTCTGGGCTGATCGCATTAACCATTAACTGCAATTTCTCAACTACAAGGTCCCTCCCACAGTTTGGGAACCCTATATACTCAAGCACTTCTATAGTCCCATGACTTTCTTCTCAAAAACTCACATCTGTCCTTGTTTTATTAAAGACACTTCTAAAATACAGATGACCTCAATATCTTGCAAAAAGAGATACAAGACCATCTGAGGTGGAACATGTTAGAGCTGCAGAAGGTACAATAGATTTTGCAGTTCTAATTGGGGCAGAATCACCAATATTGTGAGGTAACTGTTACCGGAATGGAGAATTGCTCACTAATACAGTGCATCTGGTGGCACAATGAGAGCGGATACTTGGGGGGAATGGTTTCACCACCATCTATTACCCTTTTGATCCAACGACAGTGGTGACCTTGTGTTTTAAGCATCGTGGAAGGGTTATCCTACTGATTGTTGCATATATTTGGCCATAGAGAGGCTAGTTGGGGTTATCCCTTGATAATTCCACACCACATTACTCTCCAGGGTCGGACTGGGCCGGCAGGGCACCAGGAAAAAACCCAGTGGGACCTCATGGACCCCGCGACCCTTGCCAACCCAGTTTGCTCCCTCTGCCAACTGTGGGCACTGGTTTGACATTTGCTTTTGGTATGGGTAACCCCCAGGCAGCAGACCCGGTGGACCCTAGACACCCCAGCCCGACCCTGGAGCTCTCCCTTCATTCTTCAGTCATGTTCCTGGACCATAACCATTAATTAAATTCCCAAATCCTTTCAATTCAACTCCAAAACAACTTCACAACATAAATTCATTGCACATTTTTATTGGTTTCAAAGTTATCGTGCCCAGTTGTATCGTTGCTTCTTCCATAGGATGGTGCAGTGACAATAGGCCATTCTCCAAGCCTGGTGGCAAGTAGATTTGATCATCAGCTTAGGAAGGGCAGGCAGGTTATGGGATTCCCTGTCAAGAGAAGTGCTAATGGCTCGTATGTAGTCGCATTTCATAATTAATCTATGGGGCACAAATTAGCAAAGAAGTCCTCTTCTTATTTTCGTTATCCTCTTCCACCACAACTTCTCCTCCTTTCAAAAATGTCTGAATAAATTCTTCATTTGCCCTGTTAGGTTCCTCTTTGCAGGCTTCTTTATTTATGGTCTCTGCAAATTCTATCACCCTGTGGTTTGCGCCTCGCTGCACCCCAGGCCTGTAGCACCGAGAGGCACTTCCTTACCAAACCACACTCTATCTCCGCGGCTCTCCCACACATACCCCCCTTGTAAGAACGATCCGCTCTCGCGTGTGACAAGGGAGGTGAATAGGGGAAATTACTAAACAAACAACTAAACAAACTGCTTATATGGGAAAGGTCATAACGTGACATTCACACAGTGATGTTTAGCTGCCATTAAACATCAATGTTCTCATTTGAACATTCCAATTCTTTAATTGGCTACAGGTAGTCTATTTCTGTGGATCTCCTAATGATCTGATTGGCTCCAGGTTGTCTAGCTCTGTGAATGTTTTGATGGTCTGATTGGCTCCGGGTTGTCTAGCTCTGTGAATGTTTTGATGGTCTGATTGGCTCCAAGTTGTCTAGCTCTGTGAATGTTTTGATGGTCTGATTGGCTCTAGGTTGTCTAACTCTGTGAATGTTTTGATGGTCTGATTGGCTCCAGGTTGTCTAGCTCTGTGAATGTTTTGATGGTCTGATTGGCTCCAGGTTGTCTAGCTCTGTGAATGTTTTGATGGTCTGATTGGCTCCAGGTTGTCTAGCTCTGTGAATGTTTTGATGGTCTGATTGGCTCAAGGTTGTCTAGCTCTGTGAATGTTTTGATGGTCTGATTGGCTCCAGGTTGTCTATTTCTGTGGATCTCCTAATGTCTGATTGCCTCCGGGTTGTCTAGCTCTGTGAATGCTTTGATGGTCTGATTGGCTCCAGGTTGTCTAGCTCTGTGAATGTTTTGATGGTCTGATTGGCTCAAGGTTGTCTAGCTCTGTGAATGCTTTGATGGTCTGATTGGCTCCGGGTTGTCTAGCTCTGTGAATGTTTTGATGGTCTGATTGGCTCCGGTTGTCTAGCTCTGTTAGTGTTTTGATGGTCTGATTGGCTCCAGGTTGTCTAACTCTGTGAATGTTTTGATGGTCTGATTGGCTCCAGGTTGTCTAGCTCTGTGAATGTTTTGATGGTCTGATTGGCTCCGGTTGTCTAGCTCTGTTAGTGTTTTGATGGTCTGATTGGCTCCAGGTTGTCTAGCTCTGTGAATGTTTTGATGGTCTGATTGGCTCCAGGTTGTCTAGCTCTGTGAATGTTTTCATGGTCTGATTGGCTCCAGGTTGTCTAGCTCTGTGAATGTTTTCATGGTCTGATTGGCTCAAGGTTGTCTAGCTCTGTGAATGTTTTGATGGTCTGATTGGCTCCAGGTTGTCTATTTCTGTGGATCTCCTAATGATCTGATTGCCTCCGGGTTGTCTAGCTCTGTGAATGCTTTGATGGTCTGATTGGCTCCAGGTTGTCTAGCTCTGTGAATGTTTTGATGGTCTGATTGGCTCAAGGTTGTCTAGCTCTGTGAATGCTTTGATGGTCTGTTTGGCTCCGGGTTGTCTAGCTCTGTGAATGTTTTGATGGTCTGATTGCCTACAGGTAGTCTATTTCTGTGGATCTCCTAATGATCTGATTGGCTCCGGGTTGTCTAGCTCTGTGAATGCTTTGATGGTCTGATTTTCTCCAGGTTGTCTAGCTCTGTGAATGCTTTGATGGTCTGATTGGCTCCAGGTTGTCTAGCTCTGTGAATGTTTTGATGGTCTGATTGGCTCCAGGTTGTCTATTTCTGTGGATCTCCTAATGATCTGATTGCCTCCGGGTTGTCTAGCTCTGTGAATGTTTTGATGGTCTGATTGGCTCCAGGTTGTCTAGCTCTGTGAATGTTTTGATGGTCTGATTGGCTCCAGGTTGTCTAGCTCTGTGAATGTTTTGATGGTCTGATTGGCTCCAGGTTGTCTAGCTCTGTGAATGTTTTGATGGTCTGATTGGCTCAAGGTTGTCTAGCTCTGTGAATGTTTTGATGGTCTGATTGCCTACAGGTAGTTTATTTCTGTGGATCTCCTAATGATCTGATTGGCTCCGGGTTGTCTAGCTCTGTGAATGCTTTGATGGTCTGATTGGCTCCAGGTTGTCTAGCTCTGTGAATGCTTTGATGGTCTGATTGGCTCCAGGTTGTCTAGCTCTGTGAATGTTTTGATGGTCTGATTTTCTCCAGGTTGTCTACCTCTGTGAATGTTTTGATGGTCTGATTGGCTCCGGGTTGTCTAGCTCTGTTAGTGTTTTGATGATCTGATTGGCTCCAGGTTGTCTAGCTCTGTGAATGTTTTGATGGTCTGATTGGCTCCAGGTTGTCTAGCTCTGTGAATGTTTGGATGGTCTGATTGGCTCTAGGTTGTCTAGCTCTGTGAATGTTTTGATGGTCTGATTGGCTCCAGGTTGTCTAGCTCTGTGAATGTTTTGATGGTCTGATTGGCTCCAGGTTGTCTAGCTCTGTGAATGTTTTGATGGTCTGATTGGCTCCAGGTTGTCTAGCTCTGTGAATGTTTTGATGGTCTGATTGGCTCCAGGTTGTCTAGCTCTGTGAATGTTTTGATGGTCTGATTGGCTCCGGGTTGTCTAGCTCTGTGAATGTTTTGATGGTCTGATTGGCTCCAGGTTGCCTAGCTCTGTGAATGTTTTGATGGTCTGATTGGCTCCAGGTTGTCTAGCTCTGTGAATGTTTTGATGGTCTGATTGGCTCCGGGTTGTCTAGCTCTGTGAATGTTTTGATGGTCTGATTGGCTCCGGGTTGTCTAGCTCTGTGAATGTTTTGATGGTCTGATTGGCTCCAGGTTGCCTAGCTCTGTGAATGTTTTGATGGTCTGATTGGCTCCAGGTTGTCTAGCTCTGTGAATGTTTTGATGGTCTGATTGGCTCCGGGTTGTCTAGCTCTGTGAATGTTTTGATGGTCTGATTGGCTCCAGGTTCTCTAGCTCTGTGAATGTTTTGATGGTCTGATTGGCTCCAGGTTGTCTAGCTCTGTGAATGTTTTGATGGTCTGATTGGCTCCAGGTTGTCTAGCTCTGTGAATGTTTTGATGGTCTGATTGGCTCCAGGTTGTCTAGCTCTGTGAATGTTTTGATGGTCTGATTGGCTCCAGGTTCTCTAGCTCTGTGAATGTTTTGATGGTCTGATTGGCTCCAGGTTGTCTAGCTCTGTGAATGTTTTGATGGTCTGATTGGCTCCAGGTTGTCTAGCTCTGTGAATGTTTTGATGGTCTGATTGGCTCCAGGTTGCCTAGCTCTGTGAATGTTTTGATGGTCTGATTGGCTCCGGGTTGTCTAGCTCTGTGAATGTTTTGATAGTCTGATTGCCTACAGGTAGTCTATTTCTGTGGATCTCCTAATGATCTGATTGGCTCCGGGTTGTCTAGCTCTGTGAATGTTTTGATGGTCTGATTGGCTCAAGGTTGTCTAGCTCTGTGAATGTTTTGATGGTCTGATTGGCTCCAGGTTGTCTAGCTCTGTGAATGTTTTGATGGTCTGATTGGTTCCAGGTTTTCTAGCACCATGGTCCCCCTGGCCCCCGCCACCCACCCAACCATCTCCCCCAAGCATCAGTAGAGGGGTATCTGCGGGTCCCGGAGCGCCCAGCAGGGTTCTGGGCCAGCGAGGCCCATCGGGTTTTATCTCGGTGCCCTGCCAGCCCAGTCTGACTCTGGTTGTAGCCAGGATTGGACTAAGCCTGTGGGACACCAGGAAAAATCCCAGAGATCCCTGCCTACCCAGACCCGATCCCCACGTGGAAGAATTGTTCACCCCACCCAAGATTGAGGAAAAGTATGCGATACCCATGTGGGGCGGGGCTGGCAGTGGGTGAAGAGGAGGGTGGGGCCCCTGTGGGGGTGTGGGAATGGGCATGTCCCCAATATCTCCCTATCACTCAGCCACTATGTTATGTCTTAAGAAGTGCAGTTGTGTCGTGGCTCTTTGGCACGTTGTTCTTTTTGATTCCCACAAGATATAAAACCAAGAAAGAACATTTCTTATCTAATCTGTGTTGGCACAGCAAAAATAAGGATCAAGATAGAGAAAAAACTGCATTTATTTAGACTTCACAGTGACAGAGACTGGTCATAATTGGTTATATAACATAATGACAGATTAATACGAATTAAGTTCAACATACTGTATATATATATTTATAAACAATCAAGCTGATAGCAGCTGCTCTCACAGGAATGTATGGGCTGTCCTTGATATTCATGGCTGAATAACGGATATTTTCCAATATGGGGAACCTTGTTGTCATCCAAGGGAGCCCTGACCAATGATTGGACCTTGAACTGGAAAAGCCTGACAACCACTGCTATGTAATCTTCTTTGCTTTGAGGGGTCTCAGTACATCTTCCCACAATGGTACAGAGTTCTTCATTAGTTGTACAGTTGGTTGGGTGTTTCTCAATACTAGATCTCTGGCCCCCAAAAACCATACATTTGTCTGGACTTGATATTGTCAAGATCCCTCTTCCCACAGATTCTGTCCTCTTGTTTGGGCTCATAACGTAGATGTAGATCATGTCTGGCCCAGATGTCCATCAGATTCAGGTGAAATCTAGGGGCTTGACAAAACTGATCAACAGAGATCTCCATGGATCTCCGAATCTTCTTCTAAGGAACTGGAGGCTGTATTGGAGTAGAGGGAATGGTAAGGTTGGGCTCATAATGTAGATGTAGATCATGTCTGGCCCAGAGGTCCATCAGATTCAGGTGAAATCTACAGGCTTGACAAAAAACTCGTCAACAGAGATCTCCATGGACTTCTGAATCTTCTTCTAAGGAACTGGAGGCTGTATTGGAGTAGAGGGAATTGTAAGGTTGGGCTCATAATGTAGATGTAGATCATGTCTGGCCCAGAGGTCCATCAGATTCAGGTGAAATCTAGGGGCTTGACAAAAATGATCAATTAGATCTCCATGGATCTCCGAATCTTCTTCTAAGGAACTAGAGGCTGTATTGGAGTAGAGGGAATGGCAAGGTTGGGCTCATAATGTACAAACCGGATTCCAAAAAAGTTGGGACACTAAACAAATTGTGAATAAAAACTGAACGCAATGATGTGGAGGTGCCAACTTCTAATATTTTATTCAGAATAGAACATAAATCATGGAACAAAAGTTTAAACTGAGAAAATGTACCATTTTAAGGGAAAAATATGTTGATTCAGAATTTCATGGTGTCAACAAATCCCAAAAAAGTTGGGACAAGTAGCAATAAGAGGCTGGAAAAAGTAAATTTGAGCATAACGAAGAGCTGGAAGACCAAATAACACTAATTAGGTCAATTGGCAACATGATTGGGTATAAAAAGAGCTTCTCAGGGTTGCAGTGTCTCTCAGAAGCCAAGATGGGTAGAGGATCACCAATTCCCACAATGTTGCGCAGAAAGATAGTGGAGCAATATCAGAAAGGTGTTACCCAGCGAAAAATTGCAAAGATTTTGCATCTATCATCATCAACTGTGCATAACATCATCCGAAGATTCAGAGAATCTGGAACAATCTCTGTGCGTAAGGGTCAAGGCCGTAAAACCATACTGGATGCCCGTGATCTCCGGGCCCCGACATTGCACCACAAACAGGAATGCTACTGTAATGGAAATCACAGAATGGGCTCAGGAATACTTCCAGAAACCATTGTCAGTGAACACAATCCACCGTGCCATCCACCGTTGCCAGCTGAAACTCTACAGTGCAAAGAAGAAGCCATTTCTAAGCAAGATCCACAAGCTCAGGCGTTTTCACTGGGCCAGGGATCATTTAAAATGGAGTGTGGCAAAATGGAAGACTGTTCTGTGGTCAGACGAGTCACGATTCAAAGTTCTTTTTGGAAATCTGGGACGCCATGTCATCCGGACCAAAGAGGACCAGGACAACCCAAGTTGTTATCAACGCTCAGTTCAGAAGCCTGCATCTCTGATGGTATGGGGTTGCATGAGTGCGTGTGGCATGGGCAGCTTGCATGTCTGGAAAGGCAGCATATAAAAATAGATTCAGGTTCTAGAACAACATATGCTCCCATCCAGACGTCATCTCTTTCAGGGAAGACCCTGCATTTCAACAAGATAATGCCAGACCACATTCTGCATCAATCACAACATCATGGCTGCGTAGGAGAAGGATCCGGGTACTGAAATGGCCAGTCTGCAGTCCAGATCTTTCACCTATAGAGAACATTTGGCGCATCATAAAGAGGAAGGTGCGACAAAGAAGGCCCAAGACGATGGAACAGTTAGAAGCCTGTATTAGACAAGAATGGGAGAGCATTCCTATTCCTAAACTTGAGAAACTGGTCTCCTCGGTCCCCAGACGTCTGTTGAGTGTTGTAAGAAGAAGGGGAGATGCCACACAGTGGTGAAAATGGCCTTGTCCCAACTTTTTTGGGATTTGTTGACACCATGAAATTCTGAATCAACATATTTTTCCCTTAAAATGGTACATTTTCTCAGTTTAAACTTTTGTTCCGTGATTTATGTTCTATTCTGAATAAAATATTAGAAGTTGGCACCTCCACATCATTGCGTTCAGTTTTTATTCACAATTTGTTTAGTGTCCCAACTTTTTTGGAATCCGGTTTGTAGATGTAGATCATGTCTGGCCCAGAGGTCCATCAGATTCAGGTGAAATCCACAGGCTTGACAAAACTGATCAACAGAGATCTCCATGGATCTCCGAATCTTCTTCTAAGGAACTGGAGGCTGTATTGGAGTAGAGGGAATGGTAAGTTTGGGCTCATAACGTAGATGTAGATCATGTCTGGCCCAGAGGTCCATCAGATTCAGGTGAAATCTACAGGCTTGACAAAACTGATCAACAGAGATCTCCATGGATCTCCGAATCTTCTTCTAAGGAACTGGAGGCTGTATTGGAGTAGAGGGAATGGTAAGGTTGGGCTTATAACGTAGATGTAGATCATATCTGGCCCAGAGGTCCATCAGATTCAGGTGAAATCTAGGGGCTTGACAAAACTGATCAACAGAGATCTCCATGGATCTCTGAATCTTCTTCTAAGGAACTGGAGGCTGTATTGGAGTAGAGGGAATGGTAAGGTTTCTTTACTACTCAAAGGAGCCCAAAAGGAATGGTTTGACCATAGTTTTGTTGGTATGGTTTGACCTCTTTTGCTCTCAGAACTATATGCGGCGGTATTTTGCCTGTAGCTATATTTGTAATGGGGAAGTAGAATAAATAGGATTGAGAAACTGCCCCAGTTTAGGGAAGCTCTATGAGCCCAAACCAAGGGAAAATGTGTTGACTAGACTACAACAGTATTGGAAAGGCAGATACGGGCTGAAAAAGATAAAAACAATGGTAAAGAATAAGGGAAGGCGCCATTATTAAAGCAGATGAGAGCATAGGATGGAAGGAATAGGTTAGAATCCAATAAAAAATGGGTTCCTCAATAACGTGTTGGGCATTTTGGGCCTTTTTTAAATATTGTGTTTTCTGCCCACAATACACTTTGCTACCCCAGAGTTGCACCTGTTTCTGTAAAGGGGACACTCTCTGCTCTCTCTGAATGGACCACAAATAGTACCCGTCTCTCTGTATGTGGCACCATTTCTTTTCTCCCCCACATACAGTTTTCCTTCCTTCTCAGGCAAAGTTGCATGTAGCAAGCACTTCTTTACAGAGCCATTCCATTGCCCCATAATAGCACAGAGATTTTGTAATGAGGATGTTGTGAAATATGATGGAGACTAATCACTGAAAGAAATCCGACGTATCTACTGTACTGCAAAGAAGTATAGTGGGGTGACTGTTACCCCAATGTTTCTATATATCTGTAACCTTGTTATGGGCTAAGGGGGCCCAGCCTGAGGGGCAGTAAGGGGTGATTTGGGGTGAGTGCTTATTTGTGCCCTGGGTACCCCTGGAACTATAGCGGGGTGACTGTTACCCCAGTGTTTCTATATATCTGTAACCTTGTTATGGGCTAAGGGGGCCCAGCCTGAAGTACAGTTAGGGGGGGATTTGGGGTGAGTGCTTATTTGTGCCCTGTGTACCCCTGGAACTATAGCAGGGTGACTGTTACCCCAATGTTTCTATATATCTGTAACCTTGTTATGGGCTAAGGGGGCCCAGCCTGAAGGCCAGTTAGGGGGGGATTTGGGGTGAGTGCTTATTTGTGCCCTGGGTACCCCTGGAACTATAGCAGGGTGACTGTTACCCCAATGTTTCTATATATCTGTAACCTTGTTATGGGCTAAGGGGGCCCAGCCTGAAGGCCAGTTTTAGTGAGTGCCACCTACACATAGTTTACACAGAGTATAAGACGTAACCATAGCAGCACGTGTGCACTTCATATGTGGTTTTTACGTGCAGAGATGTTGCACTAACAGTTTCTAATTTGTAGAGGTTCATTTAGGGGGGTGCAAACAGGAACACATTTCCTGAAGCCCTTTAATTGCTGTACAGTTCCCATCAGCTAAAGGCTGTAATCATTAATTATTTCATTCCAGACTGCTTGCAAGTTACAGCACATGTTACAATAATGTCTTTACAAACTGGGAAATTGTGAAGTTGGTTTCCAACTGACACAGGGAGGTAACTGCTCCTAAGAGTCTACAGTCTTATCTAGTTTGTAATGACAACCACAAAGTAGATTCATTCTGAGGCTAGACTATGATCAATATAGTGAAAAAAGTGCCCCCTATTGTAACATATAGGGATATTATAAGCCCCCGAGGAGTTCCTTATAATATATAGTGAATAAAGTGCCCCCTATTGTAACATATAGGGATATTATAAGCCCCCGAGGAGTTCCTTATAATATATAGTGAATAAAGTGCCCCCTATTGTAACATATAGGGATATTATAAGCCCCCGAGGAGTTCCTTATAATATATAGTGAATAAAGTACCCCCTATTGTAACATATAGGGATATTATAAGCCCCCGAGGAGTTCCTTATAATATATAGTGAATAAAGTACCCCCTATTGTAACATATAGGGATATTATAAGCCCCCGAGGGGTTCCTTATAATATATAGTGAATAAAGTACCCCCTATTGTAACATATAGGGATATTATAACCCCCCGAGGAGTTCCTTATAATATATAGTGAATAAAGTGCCCCCTGTTGTAACATATAGGGATATTATAAGTCACCGAGGGGTTCCTTATAATATATAGTGAATAAAGTGCCCCCTGTTGTAACATATATGGATATTATAAGTCACAGAGGAGTACCATGGCCATATAAAGGAACAAGGCAGAAGGCCAAGTTCTTTTATACAGGTCATGGAATTCCGTGGTGACTTCTAATATCATCATATTTTACAACAGGGGGCACTTTATTTATTATAATATACAAGTTTTAATGAGTCATGTGACAGAAATGATATCACTGAGCTCCGATTATAACCGATGACATCACTAAGCACCGTTTATAAGGATATAATTTACAATTTGGTCCCATAGGGAAATGACTAAACTGTATATTATATTGTTATTAGGCATGATGGAGACAGTAGGACAAAATGGGGACAGGATTAAGACAATGCAAGCACCTATATGTGATAAATCACTTGGGGGCCTAGTGTTTCCTACTGATGGCTTCCCTTTAATCTTCTTAATCCCCATGATCCAAAACCCCTTGATGTAAGCAATTCTGTACTGCAGTTATGGATTGGGGCCAATTAGCAAATGCCAAGGCTTGGTGGCTTCATGTAGGCGTTAGGCCGGCTCTCTCACCTCACTCACTTTCCCACCTGCGGCCATTTTGTTATCTTTCATCTTATGTGTATTGCACTGACATCATTATACTGCTCAGTCCATTCATTAACTCCTAATAGCTCAATAGCCAGGGAGAATGTGGATATCATTGTCCCTTTATACTAAATAACTAAATAGTACCTGTGTATGTTTGGTTCATCAGTTAGGTAATAGCTTGTTTGGGGGAAAAACAGTCTAGTACAGGTACTGTTTTATTATTACAGAGAAAAGGGAATCATTTAACCATTAAATAAACCCAACAGGGCTGTTCTGCCCCCAATAAGGGGTAATTATATCTTAGTTGGGATCAAGTACAGGTACTGTTTTATTATTACAGAGAAAAGGGAATCATTTAACCATGAAATAAACCCAATAGGGCTGTTCTGCCCCAATAAGGGGTAATTATATCTTAGTTGGGATCAAGTACAGGTACTGTTTTATTATTACAGAGAAAAGGGAATCATTTAACCATGAAATAAACCCAATAGGGCTGTTCTGCCCCCAATAAGGGGTAATTATATCTTAGTTGGGATCAAGTACAGGTACTGTTTTATTATTACAGAGAAAAGGGAATCATTTAACCATTAAATAAACCCAATAGGGCTGTTCTGCCCCAATAAGGGGTAATTATATCTTAGTTGGGATCAAGTACAGGTACTGTTTTATTATTACAGAGAAAAGGGAATCATTTAACCATTAAATAAACC
This sequence comes from Xenopus tropicalis, assembly GCF_000004195.4. Classification (NCBI taxonomy): domain Eukaryota; kingdom Metazoa; phylum Chordata; class Amphibia; order Anura; family Pipidae; genus Xenopus; species Xenopus tropicalis. The sequence goes on from NC_030679.2 coordinate 144,279,663, forward strand.
CAATAGGGCTGTTCTGCCCCCAATAAGGGGTAATTATATCTTAGTTGGGATCAAGTACAGGTACTGTTTTATTATTACAGAGAAAAGGGAATCATTTAACCATGAAATAAACCCAATAGGGCTGTTCTGCCCCCAATAAGGGGTAATTATATCTTAGTTGGGATCAAGTATAGGTACTGTTTTATTATTACAGAGAAAAGGGAATCATTTAACCATTAAATAAACCCAATAGGACTGTTCTGCCCCAATAAGGGGTAATTATATCTTAGTTGGGATCAAGTACAGGTACTGTTTTATTATTACAGAGAAAAGGGAATCATTTAAACATTAAATAAACCCAATAGGGCTGTTCTGCCCCAATAAGGGGTAATTATATCTTAGTTGGGATCAAGTACAGGTACTGTTTTATTATTACAGAGAAAAGGGAATCATTTAACCATGAAATAAACCCAATAGGGCTGTTCTGCCCCAATAAGGGGTAATTATATCTTAGTTGGGATCAAGTACAGGTACTGTTTTATTATTACAGAGAAAAGGGAATCATTTAACCATGAAATAAACCCAATAGGGCTGTTCTGCCCCAATAAGGGGTAATTATATCTTAGTTGGGATCAAGTACAGGTACTGTTTTATTATTACAGAGAAAAGGGAATCATTTAACCATGAAATAAACCCAATAGGACTGTTCTGCCCCAATAAGGGGTAATTATATCTTAGTTGGGATCAAGTACAGGTACTGTTTTATTATTACAGAGAAAAGGGAATAATTTAACCATGAAATAAACCCAATAGGGCTGTTCTGCCCCCAATAAGGGGTAATTATATCTTAGTTGGGATCAAGTACAGGTACTGTTTTATTATTACAGAGAAAAGGGAATCATTTAACCATGTATGGTAAAATATATTCATATTTTATTACATGTTTCATTACATTCTAATTTTATATCAGAAAGTAAATATATATTTCAATATAAAATGTAAATGGCAACTACCTCTGTGTTTGAATTTTGGGGAATGCTGTTTTTGTGTATTTGGAAGGGATGGTACCTAATAAATAATGCAATTCCATGCGTTTATACACATTTCTTGTATTCTATATCATTATGGTTTTCCTCTGTGTTTAATATGTATAAACAGAATAAATAGACAGTTTTGGTTGGATATTGGTATAAAGGGAAAGTACAGTTTCAGAAGGACATTTTGTAAAAGAATATAAATCCAATATACATCTATCCGTGTCTATGGTTAATATGTATAAACAGAATAAATCTCTTTTGGTCCCTTTGGTGTAAAGGGAAAGTGTCTCCAGAATTCCTGGTCAGATCAGGTGTCGATTTCTTGACAGGTTAAAGATCTGACATTTTATAGAAAGAATAGAATTATAAAATGCATCTTTGTATTAATGAGGTTTATTTGAAGTTCTTTGAAGTCTTTGAAGTTGGGTCAAACGTTAGACTTCCAGGTTAAATGACCTAACGCGTTGCTTTAGGTGACACTTGCCAAGGTGTGAGATGCCAAGTTGGGATCAAGGGCAATAGGTGTTACCTTCTCTGCAGAGTAACTTCAAAATGGGTCACCTTTGTTCTCTAACACCTGATATCTTGGACCCTCCTACTCTTCTTGGCTGGTATAAAATATCTGGGGGTATTTGGACTTCTCCACAATTTTCTGCAGAACTTGAGAAGGTCAGACATGGATTGTGACATTGAGCTAGAGCAGATCATAGGGACTGCACTGTCCCTAGAAGAGGACTATCCCGAATTCTCTCTTCCAAAAATGGATAAAGCAAATGTAAACACCATTCGTGGGTCTATAGATCTTCTTCCAGCCGCCCAAGTCCAAGTGCCGCTACAAAATACCTGGCAGCAGACTCTACTGGAACTTTACTCTGTATTGGGAATTCCTCAAGAAGTCAAGGTGGGCAGGACAATGCATAAGATTGTAAGGGACGATCAGTCAACATCGGCCTTGTCCCCTGGAATCAAAGATAAGCCAAGTGAGCGCTCCAGCTGCTTAAAACGTAAGTCTTACAGAACCTGAGTGTTTATCGTTTGGATAATGATATTGTGGGTTTTTCTTTGTTGTACACTTAGGCCTATATTTGTTTATATTGTATATATGTTTTTTTTTTCAAAACCCATCGGTTAATAGAGCTTCTCCAGCATTGTAATCTGTTTTTCCCATGGGGCTAGCCATATTCTTCATTTCCCAGGGTGCCACAGCCATGTGACCTGTGCTCTGATAAACTTCAGTCTCACTTTACTGCTGCACTGCAAGTTGGAGTGATATCCCCCCCCCTCACCCCCAGCAGCCGATCAGCAGAACAATGGGAAGGGAGCAAGATAGCAGCTCCCAGTAGGTATCAGAATAGCACTCAATAGTAAGAAATCCAAGTCCGGCTTGGGACTCCTCCAGTTACATGGGAGTAGGAGAAACAATAGGTTAGCTGAAAGCAGTTCTAATGTGTAGCGCTGGCTGAAAGCTCAGACTCAGGCACACTTTACTGCTGCGCTGCAAGTTGGAGTGATATCCCCCCCCTCACCCCCAGCAGCCAATCAGCAGAACAATGGGAAGGGAGCAAGATAGCAGCTCCCAGTAGGTATTAGAATAGCACTCAATAGTAAGAAATCCAAGTCTGGCTTGGGACTCCTCCAGTTACATGGGAGTAGGAGAAACAATAGGTTAGCTGAAAGTTCTAATGTGTAGCGCTGGCTCCTTCTGAAAGGTCAGACTCAGGCACACTTTACTGCTGCGCTGCAAGTTGGAGTGATATCCCCCCCCCCACCCCCAGCAGCCGATCAGCAGAACAATGGGAAGGGAGCAAGATAGCAGCTCCCAGTAGGTATCAGAATAGCACTCAATAGTAAGAAATCCAAGTCTGGCTTGGGACTCCTCCAGTTACATGGGAGTAGGAGAAACAATAGGTTAGCTGAAAGCAGTTCTAATGTGTAGCGCTGGCTCCTTCTGAAAGCTCAGACTCAGGCACACTTTACTGCTGCGCTGCAAGTTGGAGTGATATCCCCCCTCCCCCCCAGCAGCCAATCAGCAGAACAATGGGAAGGGAGCAAGATAGCAGCTCCCAGTAGGTATCAGAATAGCACTCAATAGTAAGAAATCCAAGTCTGGCTTGGGACTCCTCCAGTTACATGGGAGTAGGAGAAACTATGGGTTAGCTGGGAGCAGTTCTAATGTGTAGCGTATTGGTATACATAGACTATTACATGTTCTTCCTAACGTTTTGGTTTTCCTTTGACTCAAGGGCCTCTATGGGAAGAGGAAGAAAGAGTGTGTAAGAAAATGAAATCTGAGCCTGAAGACCTTCTGCCCACCTTGAGTGCCAGGTCAAGAAAGAGGACCATCTACACAAAGGAACAGACTGACTTCCTCCAAAATCAGTTTGATATTAACCCTTATCCGGACTTTGTTAGCCGGTGCCACATCGCTCAGTTGACTGGTGTCCCGGAGCCCAGGATACAGGTAACGGTTTCTCAATATTATCAAATAATGTTTTGTATTCTTATTCTTTTTGTGCCATAGTCATTTAGTCAAAGGATGCCTTACACTTTTCGTACCATAGACTTCTAGGTTCGTACTAAACTTTTTCCCCTTCCTCTATTATTTAATTTATAATTTTATATTTTATTTATATTATATTTATCTTTATAATTCTAATGACATAAGTATGATGACATTCAGTGTAGGGCATGTGTTCTTCATCAGGACCATGATCACTAGGTACTCCAGTCAGGCTCCCTGGGGCAGAGAATGGACCAAACAAACTCAATTCAATTTGATGTCTATGAAATGGGCGTGGCTTTTTGGGATTGGGAATGGGTGAGACTTGTGATGATCATGGACATTGTTTGGCTATAACAGGTTTTGACTGGGGTGAATCTGGGCTATGGCCATGTATGTGCTGGCCATTTTTATCATTGAAGTTCCATTCTTCTTGTTGGCAGGGTCCACTTTCTAGAGGGTTCCAGTAAACTTTGGGCTAATAATTGAAGAGCCCAGAGAGTTACTAACCTAATAGTATGGGACCCCATGATCACTGATGGCTAGCCTGTATGTAATAAACTTCTCATGTAATATTAGTTAATAACTTGTGCATGATGTTTCTTTCACAGGTCTGGTTTCAGAATAGAAGGGCAAGACATCTCTCCAAAATCCACAGATCCCAGGAACCCACTATACAGGAAGCATCAACTCTTACAGGAACCCAAAAGTTAATCAGCCATGTACATCAAAGCACAAATCCACGGAGCCCACGGAGTCAAGACCAATACCTCCCCGACATGGTAACCTGCATGGTAACTGAGCTGTAGGTTCATCAAGAGATGCATATCATGGAAACTGTCTTCTTGTTTTACCAAGAGCTGCAGATCATGGATATTAAATGGAAATTGCGTTCTAGGTTCAACAAGAGTGGTAGATCATGGACATAAAATGAAAACTGTGTTTGTGTTTAACAAAAGCTGCAGGTCATGGACATAAAATGGAAACTGTTTTCTAGGTTCATAAAGAGCTGCAGATCATGGGTATTAAATGGAAATTGCGTTCTAGGTTCAACAAGAACTGTAGATCATGGACATAAAATGAAAACTGTGTTTATCAAAAGCTGCAGGTCATGGACATAAAATGGAAACTGTTTTTTAGGTTCATCAAGAGCTGCAGATCATGGATATAAAATGGAAGCTGTGTTCTAGGTTTATCAAGAGCTACAGATCATGGACATAAAATGGAAACTGTTTTCTAGGTTCATCAAGAGCTGCGTAACAAGGACATAAAATGGAAACTATGTTCTAGATTCATCAAGAGCTGCATAACATGGATATAAAATGGAAGCTGTCTTCTAGGTTTATCAAGAGCTACAGATCATGAACATAAAAATGGAAACTATGTTCTAGATTCATCAAGAGCTGCATAACATGGATATAAAATGGAAGCTGTGTTCTAGGTTTATAAAGAGCTACAGATCATGGACATAAAATGGAAACTGTGTTCTAAATACACCAATCATGAGGATAAAAGTCAATTACCAGCATTTCCTACTCTGCAATACACTTTGATAATATGACAAAACTGCAGCGAAATGTTGTGCACAGAAATGTACATTTATTAATGATAGAACCAACAGAGAATGGACAATCTTTTAGATTTCTGACCTACTGAGCCTTTTTTCATTTACAAATTTGTACTTTTGAGAATGTCGTTCCAGGAAACATGGTTACATTTAACCTCTTCACAGGGTTTTGGCCGGAAACTTCTAAACCTCTGCAAAATGCAAATTTGTCTCACCTTAGGTCAGCAGTTCTTCAAAGGAAATTTACTCAGCAAATGTATTTAGCCCTTTTGTATAAACTGATAAAATACGACTCTCGAGGAAGCGAGGAAGGCAAAAATGATGACCGAGGGCATTTATAGCAAAATTACTAGTTGTTTGTTACCCTTCTGAGGAAATGCATTGGTGCTTGATAAGGTTTTGCATTGACTGATGAAGCTCAAATAGCAGATGATTATCTCCTAAGTGTGAAAAATAACATTTCCCTCTGATGAAGAAAACAACCAAAGTCATGGCTTGGCATGAAATCAAATTAGGAAATCAAAATGATTATTTTTTTACAATAAATTATGTAATTTATTATTGACTTTACCTTTGGCTCATGTGTGTTTATTTCTGAGAACGTTTTCTGCTTCATTACCTGGCTAGAGCAGGACAAAATGGCTGCGGTGGTACAAAATGGCTGCCAACTTCTGAAACTTCAGCTGATCAATTTCTTTCTATAAACAGAGACAATGGGATGGGTAGATAGATAGAACATTCTTATGCCCCAGAAGAGTACTGTGAATGTCACAGTGTCAGACTGGGCTTCCTAGAACCCCCCAAAGAGGAGAAGAGAAATATGGAACTCACATTGGGTGGTCTGTAGAATAAATGGTCTTGTTTTGGCCTACCAAGCCCTTGTAGATCAGTGAAGTTGACTTTTTTTGGGCCTACCAAGCCCTTTTAGATCAGGGAAGTTGACTTTTTTGGGCCTACCAGCCATTGTAGATCAGGGAAGTTGACTTTTTTGGCCTACCAAGCCCTTGTAGATCAGGGAAGTTGACTTTTTTGGCCTACCAAGCCCTTGTAGATCAGGGAAGTTGACTTTTTTTGGCCTATCAATCCCTTGTAGATCAGGGAAGTTGACTTTTTTTGCCGGAGAAACCACCTACCTTGACAGCCTACCTTGTTTTGGCCTTCCAAGCCCTTGTAGATCAGGGAGGTTGATTTTTTTTTGGCCTACCAAGCCCTTGTAGATCGGGGAAGTTGACTTCTTTTGGCCTACCAGCCCTTGTAGATCAGGGAAGTTGACTTTTTTTGCCAGAGAAACCACCTACCTTGACAGCCTACCTTGTTTTGGCCTTCCAAGCTTTTGTAGATCAGGGAGGTTGATTTTTTTTTGGCCTACCAAGCCCTTGTAGATCAGGGAAGTTGACTTTTTTGGCCTACCAAGCCCTTGTAGATTGAGGAAGTTGACATTTTTGGCCTACCAAGCCCTTGTAGATCAAGGCAGTTGACATTTTTGGCCTACCAAGCCCTTGTAGATCAGAGAAGTTGACTTTTTTTGCCGGAGAAACCACCAAGCCCTACCTTGACAGTCTACGTCATAGTTTGATTCTTCCATCCCTTTCGCCAGTTTAGTTGCACTTCTCTGCACTCTCTCCAGCTCTCTCTTAAGGACTGGAGTCCATAACTGCCCCCCATACTCAAGGCGAGGCCTAACCACAGACCTACAAAGAGGCAAAATTATTTTTTCATCCCTTGAGTTAATGCCTTTTTTATGCAATACAGGAAGGCAAACATTGCACTAAATACATATTAATATACACAATTACACTGATGAAGAGTCACATGCTGAGATACTGGAGGGAGGAGCTTACAATCTATGTGATAAATGTCTTATAAATTGTGCTATGAATAGGGGAACAGATATTATTAAACTTATTCTAAATACTAAGATAAAGGTAAACCTGTCCGTCTAAACAGTTATCCTTTTGCCTAGAGTTGCCACTTTTGCCGGCTTGTCTCTCTGGGCAGGGGGCTGGTGTTGATGTCAAAGGGGGCGGGGAAGAGTAGCCAGTGACATTGTGGGGTTGGGGAAGGGTCGAGTCAGGGGCATAACTGGGAGGGGGCTATGACACACCAATTGCCAATTGGGTGAATATCGCATAAATCTCGATTTGTTAGGAAAACCGGGCAGGCAGTTCTGACCTGGGCAGCCATTCCGAAAACTGGCTTTGTGGGTAAAAACCAGATAGATGGCAACACTATTTCCTGATGAAGGGAGGGAGTGCCCCCCTGAAACGTTGATTCTTAATAAATGGGGTAAGCTCCCCAGTTGAATTTTGATTGAGTGCAGTCTCTATTTCTGCTTATTTTCAACCCTACTTTTGCCCCATTCTGTGGCTAAATAAATAGCAATGCACCCAGGGAAAATGAAACAAATTACAGTAGACTCCGTTAAGAATTAAATTGAGGGAATTATGGCCATAAAAAAAGATGTCCAGTATCTAAACAGGTTCCCACAAGAAGTTCCTTCAGATCTGGGAGCTATGGCTTATATATAGATATGGGGCAGATTGCCCTATTTCTCTTCTCTCACTGTAAAACTGGGCCTCAAAGGAGAACCTCTAGCCCCCCAATGCATATTTCATAGCATCTCAAGCCTCCTACAAACAGGGGGCAGAGGTTGTGACTGCACCCAGGCCCCCCCCTTACCCATGGGGCACAAAGGTGGCAGTGCAGTGGTAACCAGGCATTAATCAGTAGGGAATGGTGGGTAGTTCCTAGGGGGGGATGTTGGGTAGTTCCTAGGGGGGCTTGGTGGCATTGGGGGGCTTGGGTATGAATGTCTATTTTTACTACTGCATCAAATAATACAGGAATCCCTAACAATGTAGGACTCACATAACAACATTCACTCCAGCCATAGAACATGGCATGAATTCCACTTGTGGCACCCCATTCAGTGCCATAGCAACGGCTACATACCCTCTGGCAATCTTCTCCCAGCCCCTATGCCACTATAACCATGAACAAAAACAATAATGATATTTTCTGCACTTCCGTCTATACATACTGTCAAAAATGATGCAGCCCTGGGTTTTCCCCCGCTTACCTGATGTATTGGGGGCATGCTACTGGTGCCCCCTGCTGGCCAGTTGTGCTATTGCACTTTCCCTTAGTGAAGTAAAGTCATACTGGCACCGTTTTTCTATATAAATTTTGTTTAATCTCAATAATAATAATAATCCCCTATACCAGTAGGTAAAACTACCCAACCGGACTAAACTGTGGCCGATTTGTTTTACAGTGCATTGGTAAAATACATAAACAAAGGGTAAAGGATAAATAAAGAGGCCCCTATTTTCCAACAAACCTTTAACATAATCTTTGGTTAAGGTTTAGATATAAAGAGGTGAGGATGAGATCCTGTTACATGGAGGCTGGAAGATGAATGCTGTTATCTCATTGGCCACAATGCTCTGCCACTGGGGCAGTAAAAGAGAAAGAGAGGCTGGAGAGAATGATGCCAACATGGGGTCTCCGGGGGACTCCCCCTTTCTCTCTCTCTCCCTCCCTCTGTTTCTTTTATCATTGAGTTGTTTCAAGTCCCCTACACCTTCCCTCTTTACTTTACCTTTCTGTGCCTTGAGTCGGCTTCTCTCTTCTCATTTCCCCCCCTTCTCCCTCTTCTTGTAGTCACTCTCCTGCCCAAGGCCATGTTAAGGTACCAGCAGGCCCTGGGCAAAATGTCACTGGTGGGCCCCCAGTGCCCCAAGACATTGGTGATAGAATAAGCCTCAATGAAGTTCAATACAGTAAGGCAGTCAGTGAAGGAATGCTCTACTGCAGTAGAATGATTCCCAGGTGTGCCGCCATGGACCAACTGCCCCGGGAGCAGATAAACAACAACATGGTGATGCCAAAGACAAAAGGGAAATACATTACCGTAGAGCTCTTCCAAATGATTGGGGTCTGCCATCTTCTGCCAAAATGTATCCCAGATGAAAGCTGTTCTAGTGGGTCCTTGTGGGACCTACAGAGGACAAATTACCCTTTTGCCCATTAATCAAAACGTCCCTGCTCCTGCCCAACGTTATTCAGATCTTTCTTTTTCCATATTGCTACCGTGCCGATTGATCAGATCCATGACTCCCAAAATATTCATGCACGTGCTCAACAATGTATAGTGTATAAATGTGGTTATAATGATGGAATTGGACACAACATTGGCCTAAAGATGGTTGTCTTAAGTCTGTACTTAGGGGTTCATCATAGTAGAGCGTGCAGTGGAGGCAGAGGTTGAGGGTGGAGAAGTGTGGGGTAAATTACAGGTAGGCTAGTGGGGTCCCAGCCTCGGGCACCATATAACTTGGCCTGTGTGGGTAGAAATACAGGTAGGCTAGTGGGGTCCCAGCCTCGGGCACCATATAACTTGGCCTGTGTGGGTAGAAATACAGGTGGGCTAGTGGGGTCCCAGCCTTTGCCACCATATAACTTGGCCTGTGTGGGGTGAAATACAGGTGGGCTAGTGGGGTCCCAGCCTCGGGCACCATATAACTTGGCCTGTGTGGGTAGAAATACAGGTGGGCTAGTGGGGTCCCAGCCTTTGCCACCATATAACTTGGCCTGTGTGGGGTGAAATACAGGTGGGCTTGTGGGGTCCCAGCCTTGGGCACCATATAACTTGGCCTGTGTGGGGTGAAATACAGGTGGGCTAGTGGGGTCCCAGCCTCGGGCACCATATAACTTGGCCTGTGTGGGGTGAAATACAGGTGGGCTAGTGGGGTCCCAGCCTCGGGCACCATATAACTTGGCCTGTGTGGGGTGAAATACAGGTGGGCTAGTGGGGTCCCAGCCTTGGGCACCATATAACTTGGCCTGTGTGGGGTGAAATACAGGTGGGCTTGTGGGGTCCCAGCCTTGGGCACCATATAACTTGGCCTGTGTGGGGTGAAATACAGGTGGGCTAGTGGGGTCCCAGCCTCGGGCACCATATAACTTGGCCTGTGTGGGGTGAAATACAGGTGGGCTAGTGGGGTCCCAGCCTCGGGCACCATATAACTTGGCCTGTGTGGGGTGAAATACAGGTGGGCTAGTGGGGTCCCAGCCTCGGGCACCATATAACTTGGCCTGTGTGGGGTGAAATACAGGTGGGCTAGTGGGGTCCCAGCCTTGGGCACCATATAACTTGGCCTGTGTGGGGTGAAATACAGGTGGGCTAGTGGGGTCCCAGCCTCGGGCACCATATAACTTGGCCTGTGTGGGGTGAAATACAGGTGGGCTAGTGGGGTCCCAGCCTCGGGCACCATATAACTTGGCCTGTGTGGGGTGAAATACAGGTGGGCTAGTGGGGTCCCAGCCTCGGGCACCATATAACTTGGCCTGTGTGGGGTGAAATACAGGTGGGCTTGTGGGGTCCCAGCCTTGGGCACCATATAACTTGGCCTGTGTGGGGTGAAATACAGGTGGGCTTGTGGGGTCCCAGCCTCGGGCACCATATAACTTGGCCTGTGTGGGGTGAAATACAGGTGGGCTAGTGGGGTCCCAGCCTTGGGCACCATATAACTTGGCCTGTGTGGGGTGAAATACAGGTGGGCTTGTGGGGTCCCAGCCTCGGGCACCATATAACTTGGCCTGTGTGGGGTGAAATACAGGTGGGCTTGTGGGGTCCCAGCCTCGGGCACCATATAACTTGGCCTGTGTGGGGTGAAATACAGGTGGGCTAGTGGGGTCCCAGCCTCGGGCACCATATAACTTGGCCTGTGTGGGGTGAAATACAGGTGGGCTAGTGGGGTCCCAGCCTCGGGCACCATATAACTTGGCCTGTGTGGGGTGAAATACAGGTGGGCTAGTGGGGTCCCAGCCTCGGGCACCATATAACTTGGCCTGTGTGGGGTGAAATACAGGTGGGCTAGTGGGGTCCCAGCCTTTGCCACCATATAACTTGGCCTGTGTGGGGTGAAATACAGGTGGGCTAGTGGGGTCCCAGCCTTTGCCACCATATAACTTGGCCTGTGTGGGGTGAAATACAGGTGGGCTAGTGGGGTCCCAGCCTCGGGCACCATATAACTTGGCCTGTGTGGGGTGAAATACAGGTGGGCTAGTGGGGTCCCAGCCTCGGGCACCATATAACTTGGCCTGTGTGGGGTGAAATACAGGTGGGCTAGTGGGGTCCCAGCCTTGGGCACCATATAACTTGGCCTGTGTGGGGTGAAATACAGGTGGGCTAGTGGGGTCCCAGCCTCGGGCACCATATAACTTGGCCTGTGTGGGGTGAAATACAGGTGGGCTAGTGGGGTCCCAGCCTCGGGCACCATATAACTTGGCCTGTGTGGGGTGAAATACAGGTGGGCTAGTGGGGTCCCAGCCTCGGGCACCATATAACTTGGCCTGTGTGGGGTGAAATACAGGTGGGCTTGTGGGGTCCCAGCCTTGGGCACCATATAACTTGGCCTGTGTGGGGTGAAATACAGGTGGGCTTGTGGGGTCCCAGCCTCGGGCACCATATAACTTGGCCTGTGTGGGGTGAAATACAGGTGGGCTAGTGGGGTCCCAGCCTTGGGCACCATATAACTTGGCCTGTGTGGGGTGAAATACAGGTGGGCTTGTGGGGTCCCAGCCTCGGGCACCATATAACTTGGCCTGTGTGGGGTGAAATACAGGTGGGCTTGTGGGGTCCCAGCCTCGGGCACCATATAACTTGGCCTGTGTGGGGTGAAATACAGGTGGGCTAGTGGGGTCCCAGCCTCGGGCACCATATAACTTGGCCTGTGTGGGGTGAAATACAGGTGGGCTAGTGGGGTCCCAGCCTCGGGCACCATATAACTTGGCCTGTGTGGGGTGAAATACAGGTGGGCTAGTGGGGTCCCAGCCTCGGGCACCATATAACTTGGCCTGTGTGGGGTGAAATACAGGTGGGCTAGTGGGGTCCCAGCCTTTGCCACCATATAACTTGGCCTGTGTGGGGTGAAATACAGGTGGGCTTGTGGGGTCCCAGCCTCGGGCACCATATAACTTGGCCTGTGTGGGGTGAAATACAGGTGGGCTTGTGGGGTCCCAGCCTTGGGCACCATATAACTTGGCCTGTGTGGGGTGAAATACAGGTGGGCTTGTGGGGTCCCAGCCTTGGGCACCATATAACTTGGCCTGTGTGGGGTGAAATACAGGTGGGCTTGTGGGGTCCCAGCCTCGGGCACCATATAACTTGGCCTGGCTCCGCATCACAACATTTGATAGCCCCCATCATCCCTTGAGGTTAATCTGTACAGCAATTTCTTCCTGTAGAAAATAATCCCTTGTAAGGGAAGCCATATTAGGTGTGCTTAGCGACAGCCCCAATTTGGGGGGGAATAGGGGGGCTGAGCAATAATAACTCTGTGTAGAATTCCTATAAAAAGTAATGAAAAGAGGGGCAGGATTTGTTCAATGAAGAACAGGACGGGGCGGGGCCTTTTCATGTTTCCTTTGTTCTTACTACTTTGTATTGGGCTTTATTAATAGGGATGTATGGTGCCTTCTGTCTGATGAACCCAACTCCCTTATGGGTGGGTTTTAATTTCTCTTTTTATTTCAATGACAGTAAATGATAAGGAAATTGATATTTTGGTTGATAAAGTGACTATCGGTATCATTGCCAGGCAGTTTCTGTACATTCCCAATATCCAGCGGATACACAGAACCAGGGCTGGCCCAGTCATGTGTATTAGGGAACAAAGGGCGCCCCCTCTTTGAAGTCTCTTTGAAGAAATCTAACACTTGTGCCCCTTTCTCTTTCTTAGACACTCGGCCCATTTCTCTATTTCATCTTCATCCCAAGCTGAAAAGGTGTCATGGCGGGAGATATAATAATGTCCGTTCTGTAATTTATGATATATTTATTTAATACTAATAACTTTATATTTCTTCTTATGTAACTGGATCCCATAATGATCAATTCATTAAACAGAAAGCATGGTTGTGTTGGGCCGAATAAGGAATGAAAAGAAAACAGTAATAATAAAACAGTACCTGTACTTGATCCCAACTAAGATATAATTACCCCTTATTGGGGCAGAACAGCCCTATTGGGTTTATTTAATGGTTAAATGATTCCCTTTTCTCTGTAATAATAAAACAGTACCTGTACTTGATCCCAACTAAGATATAATTACCCCTTATTGGGGCAGAACAGCCCTATTGGGTTTATTTAATGGTTAAATGATTCCCTTTTCTCTGTAATAATAAAACAGTACCTGTACTTGATCCCAACTAAGATATAATTACCCCTTATTGGGGCAGAACAGCCCTATTGGGTTTATTTCATGGTTAAATGATTCCCTTTTCTCTGTAATAATAAAACAGTACCTGTACTTGATCCCAACTAAGATATAATTACCCCTTATTGGGGCAGAACAGCCCTATTGGGTTTATTTAATGGTTAAATGATTCCCTTTTCTCTGTAATAATAAAACAGTACCTGTACTTGATCCCAACTAAGATATAATTACCCCTTATTGGGGGCAGAACAGCCCTATTGGGTTTATTTAATGGTTAAATGATTCCCTTTTCTCTGTAATAATAAAACAGTACCTGTACTTGATCCCAACTAAGATATAATTACCCCTTATTGGGGCAGAACAGCCCTATTGGGTTTATTTAATGGTTAAATGATTCCCTTTTCTCTGTAATAATAAAACAGTACCTGTACTTGATCCCAACTAAGATATAATTACCCCTTATTGGGGGCAGAACAGCCATTTTGCCGATCATGTTGATACCATGGTCCGACTCAAGTTGCTCCTCCCCTTCTTTCTTCTTCCTTCAGTATTTCTCCTATGGACATCCACATTCCAATACATGCCATTGTTATATCCTATTCCTTCTGTTAACATTTTAAAAATGATTAAAAAAAGAAAAGTAACAATGATCCCATTTTGAAAAATATGTCAGCATGTCACATGATTATTTTCTACACATTTGATAGGATAGATGTAATAGAATGAAATATAATGAAGTATAATGAATATAATGTAATATAATGAAGCACAAGGGACATAGGGAACCTATTATAAAAGAGAGAAGTTTCCATACAGTATCAGGTACATAGGAATAGGGGTTGAAAGAATAAATAATACAAGTCCAGTTCTCTTTGAAGTCTCACCAGATTCTCACCCAGCCCTACATATCATTTCCATAATAAAACCTAGGCGGTTCTGCTGCCCAGTAAGGTGTCATATGGGAGAGATCTCTGGGCAAGATCAAGGGAACCAGGTGTCAGCCTCTATAGAGAATCATCAAAGGGCTTCTCTTTGTGCCCCCAAATCACATCTTTGGCCTAGCCCCATGTTTGTAGGGTGCAATGGGGCACCAAGACGAACTTAAAAGCCACAGAACATCAAAGTATTGAATTTTATTTCTCCAAAACACATGTTGGACACACCCTCTGGCCCCTGTTGGTATAAGGTTCTCCCAGGACCAGGTGGATCAACATTTTCCAAAGAGAATCAGTGAGAGACAGACATGACCTGTGAGGCTGAAATGGAGCAGATTGTCTCCACTGCGCTGACTCTGCAAGAGGACTACATCAAATTCACCCCAAGGAACCCCACCATGGCCTGCCACACTGAAATCATTGGGGTATTTCATGATATTCACCCCACTGTGGAGAAAAACAAGGAAGCCCACCGGGATAAATTGGTTCTACAAGAGACTCTGGTGGAACTCTACTCCGTCTTGGGAATTCCACAGGAGCCCCAGGTCGGCAAAACCATGAAGTTTGAAGAACCAGAACAACATAGAGGATCAGCTAGGTTTGACCCCCTAGTCAACAGCCTGCAGTTGAAAAGTAAGTATTGTGCCCTAATGTATAACCCTGAATGCCCCTTGTCCCTCAAACAATCGATTTTATCTAGTAAAGCAAATATCCATATTCGATTATTGTATCTACTCATTGTTCCTCACTCCCAGGAGATCTAGATTTGCCCTAATAACTAGTAGAACCATCTGCCTAGTCTTTATTTTGGTATTTCATGGCAATTGTATCCATTCTAGGGCCTTTATACGAGGAGGAACGGAGGGAATGTAAGAGGCCGCTGGTTCAGGCAGATGAGGCCGTGGCAGCCCCCAGTGCCAGATCCAGGAGGAGAACCATTTACTCCAAGGAGCAAACCCACTTCCTTCAGAATCAATTTGACCTCAACCCTTATCCGGACTTTGTCAACAGATGCCGCATTGCCAAGATAACCGCCATTCCTGAGCCCCGGATACAGGTAACCACTTCATCTAAAGGCGCCTAACATTTGGCCCAGTGATTTTTACCTTTCCTTTTTCTTTAATAGAGGTCTAGGTATTACTATAAGTCATAGAACAGTCAAGGTTACTTGCTCAGCACAAAATGCCAACAATAGAATGTCTGGTATAACTATAGTATTGTGTAACTGTAGTGTTAATATTAAATACATAAGTAATTATTTACATGTCTTTGGCTTTTCTTTGGGGTTAGTTAGCAACATGGCCAATATTTACCTTGGTTTTGTTAGTCCTATTGGGTTTATTTAATGGTTAAATGATTCCCTTTTCTCTGTAATAATAAAACAGTACCTGTACTTGATCCCAACTAAGATATAATTACCCCTTATTGGGGCAGAACAGCCCTATTGGGTTTATTTAATGGTTAAATGATTCCCTTTTCTCTGTAATAATAAAACAGTACCTGTACTTGATCCCAACTAAGATATAATTACCCCTTATTGGGGGCAGAACAGCCCTATTGGGTTTATTTCATTCACCGTTTGTATTGTTTAGGTGCATCTATTGATGGTTCTTGTGCTTTTCCAGGTTTGGTTCCAGAACAGAAGAGCCAGACACCTCCCAAGAGCGGCCACGTCCCTGTCCCCCCAGGAAAGGAAACCCCCGGGTTCTGTAGGGCCCAGATCTTCCCTGTGCAGAGAAGCCCAACACCCAGAAGCTTGGAGTGAAGTTCTGATCCCATTGGACTCACAGCCCCACCCAAACTGACTTCTACAATCAACTCAATGGCTTTTGTACTTCAATGGACTTTTATTATGGGGGGGTTTCTTATAAATAACATTACTGGCTGCCGATTGGTGCATATGTTACAGGGGATGCTGACATTTATTTTCTATATTTTAGTATTTTATTTATTTTAATATCTTATAGTAATAGACCCCGTTATTTATAGACATTATATTCTGTTCATTCTGTGCTTCATTATTATCTAAAGTTGTATTATTTATGGTTTTTTTAATTATTTGCCTTCTGCTTCTGCCACTTTCCAGCTTTCAAATGGGGGTCGCTGACCCCGGCAGCCAAACCCTATTGCTCTGTGAGGCTCCAGTTTTATTGTTATTGTTACTTTTTATACCTTTATTTTTCAACTTAGGCCCTTTCCTGTTTATATATCGGCCTCTCGTGCAAACCACTCCCTGGTTGCTAAGGTAATTTGCTTCCTAGCAACCAGATAGCAGCTGAAACTCCATTCACTGAATAAAAAGTGAAATAACTAAAACACTACAAATAATAAAAACTAGTCAGATATTCACTTTCACACAGCAGACTGTTGCCAGTTGATTGGTTGCTATGGGTTACTAGACTTCCATATATTTTAGATTTTTTTCTGTATCCACACAGGGCATTGCTTGAAACTGCAGATGTGGCACAATTATGTATTTAGCAATACAAGAAGATTAATATATAGTTGGACGTTTGGTTTTCAATAAAGATGAGATGTTATTTATAAAACCAGGTGGCAGTTGTACTGAATTATTTGATTAAAATTGAGTCTATGGGAGACAGACTTTCCATAATTCGGAGCTTTCTGGATAACGGGTTTCCGATAAGGGGTCCCATACCTGAAAAGGGAATAATTTAACCATGAAATAAACCCAATAGGGCTGTTCTGCCCCAATAAGGGGTAATTATATCTTAGTTGGGATCAAGTACAGGTACTGTTTTATTATTACAGAGAAAAGGGAATCATTTAACCATTAAATAAACCCAATAGGGCTGTTCTGCCCCAATAAGGGGTAATTATATCTTAGTTGGGATCAAGTACAGGTACTGTTTTATTATTACAGAGAAAAGGGAATCATTTAACCATGAAATAAACCCAATAGGGCTGTTCTGCCCCAATAAGGGGTAATTATATCTTAGTTGGGATCAAGTACAGGTACTGTTTTATTATTACAGAGAAAAGGGAATCATTTAACCATGAAATAAACCCAATAGGGCTGTTCTGCCCCAATAAGGGGTAATTATATCTTAGTTGGGATCAAGTACAGGTACTGTTTTATTATTACAGAGAAAAGGGAATCATTTAACCATGAAATAAACCCAATAGGGCTGTTCTGCCCCAATAAGGGGTAATTATATCTTAGTTGGGATCAAGTACAGGTACTGTTTTATTATTACAGAGAAAAGGGAATCATTTAACCATTAAATAAACCCAATAGGGCTGTTCTGCCCCCAATAAGGGGTAATTAAATCTTAGTTGGGATCAAGTACAGGTACTGTTTTATTATGGTTCATTCAAGAATATTTTACCGTAAGAATTTTATCAAAGATTCTCCTGCCCACTTTACCGTTCCTTATATTTACTATGTAAATTCCATGAACAAAATATAAATGCTCAAATATAAGTATTTCACAACCTAGACCATGTTTTTTCAGGGATTTTCCTCATTAAATCAAAGCAATTATCTTCTTTCTTTTATTTTAGTAATACCATAGAATTTATAATGCAGAGAAATAGGAATAGAGATGTGGATTGTGGGTTCCTTTCCACCCCCGGTCTCAGATCTTTACAATATCGTATTTACCAAGTCTGCAGGAAAGTGTATTGGGGTAAAGAGAATCCCCCTTTGATCTATGTAAAAAGAGGAGGTGACACCTTGGTCTCCCTTGATCTTACCCAGAAATACCTACCTGCAAGGCTGCCCCCTGGGGGCCCAGTGCAGCTGTAATGACTGGAGGCCCCTTACATAACCATACAAAATATACATTTTGGGGACCCCAACAATAATGGGGCCACTAACAGCTGTACAACTGCCACCCCTGATGGCTGCCTTGCCTACCCCCATTGCACTCTAACTTGGCCGAGCCAGAATCTTACGGGGTTATATATCACTTTTCTAGTTAGTGAATTTGAGTTTGTTTTTCTAAATTGAATAAACTCACATATCGAATGGTCACTTATTCATTAACAAGGAAGACAAAAGCAAATTAGACAGGATTAAGATGGGGTTTTTGCCTTCCTCTGGATCAACTGGCAGTTAGGCAGGTTATATATAGGCATTATGGTTGAACGTGATGGACGTATGTCTTTTTTCAACCTAACTTACTATGTTACTATGTTACTATGTATGTTACTGTGATTGCCATCTTGGAGTCAGGAAGGAATTCTTCCCCCCCTGGGGCAAATTAGAGAGGCTTCAGATGGGGTTTTCGCCTTCCTCTGGATCAACTGGCAGTTAGGCAGGTTATATATAGGCATTATGGTTGAACGTGATGGACGTGTGTCTTTTTTCAACCTAACTTACTATGTTACTATGTATGTTACTGTGATTGCCATCTTGGAGTCAGGAAGGAATTTTTTCCCCTCTGCGGCAAATTAGAGAGGCTTCAGATGGGATTTTCGCCTTCCTCTGGATCAACTGGCAGTTAGGCAGGTTATATATAGGCATTATGGTTGAACGTGATGGTTGTGTATCTTTTTTCAACCTAACTTACTATGTTACTATGTATGTTACTGTGATTGCCATCTTGGGGTCAGGAAGGAATTTTTTCCCCTCTGGGGCAAATTAGAGAGGCTTCAGATGGGGTTTTCGCCTTCCTCGGGATCAACTGGCAGTTAGGCAGGTTATATATAGGCATTAGGGTTGAATGTGATGGACGTATGTCTTTTTTCAACCTAACTTACTATGTTACTATGTTACTATGTTACTATGTATGTTACTGTGATTGCCATCTTGGAGTCAGGAAGGAATTGTTTCCCCTCTGGGGCAAATTAGAGAGGCTTCAGATGGGGTTTTCGCCTTCCTCGGGATCAACTGGCAGTTAGGCAGGTTATATATAGGCATTATGGTTGAACGTGATGGACTTGTGTCTTTTTTCAACCTAACTTACTATGTTACTATGTATGTTACTGTGATTGCCATCTTGGAGTCAGGAAGGAATTTTTTCCCCTCTGGGGCAAATTAGAGAGGCTTCAGATGGGGTTTTCGCCTTCCTTGGGATCAACTGGCAGTTAGGCAGGTTATATATAGGCATTATGGTTGAACTTGTGTCTTTTTTCAACCCAACTTACTATGTTACTATGTTACTATGAAGAGTTCTAAAAACTCAAAAAATTTGAGTTTGAGAATACAGCTTGACTTTGCCCATGACAACTCCCATTGACTTCTATAGAAACTCACAGCCTTTTACGTGGCAAATTTTTACATTCCAGTTTCTAGTTTTTTTGCACTTAATAAATACCAGATATTGGTGTTTTCAAACCAAAACACAAATTCGAAGGGAAACTATCCCCCCAGAATGAATACATAACCAACAGACAGTTTATATTATATTAAGTGGCCTATTAAAGAATCTCCCCAAACTGGAATATATATATCAGTAAATATTGCCCTTTTACATCTTTTCCCTTGAGCCGCCATTTAGTGATGGGCTGTGTGCTCCCTCAGAGATCAGCTGACAGGAAGTGATGCAGCTCTAACTGTAACAGGAAGTAGTGTGGGAACAAAAGGCAGAACTCTGCCCATTCATTGGCTGATGGGGCCTAGCATGTATGTGTGCCTTGGCTTGTTTGTGTGCCCTGTGACTCCTATGATCCCAGGGATCTCAGGGAGTTTATTATTATATATTATATATAAACACTTTCTGAAGAAAGGAAAACTGTAGTGGAAAGGAGAGGATCTGATTGGTGTAGAAAGGAAATTTACTGATTGGTTTAAAAGTTTAAATGATTTTGGTGCGGTATTAAGATCTGTATAGATGTGTATGTCGCTGATACACCAAAGCACTCAAGGAACGTTATTGCTTTTATTCAAAAAGTTCATATTTAACCCATTTTAATGTTTCTAATGACATTATTTATATTCTATTATCATTTCTATGTATTAATCCCTATTTAATATTCTACTATTAATAATACAGTATTATTATTCTATTATTATTTCTATGTATTTACCCCTATTTATTATTCTACTATTAATAATACAGTATTATTATTCTATTATCATTTCTATGTATTAACCCCTATTTAATACTCTACTATTAATAATACAGTATTATTATTCTATTATTATTTCTATGTATTAACCCCTATTTATTATTCTACTATTAATAATACAGTATTATTATTCTATTATCATTTCTATGTATTAACCCCTATTTAATACTCTACTATTATTAATACAGTATTATTATTCCATTATTATTTCTATGTATTAACCCCTATTTAATACTCTACTATTATTAATACAGTATTATTATTCCATTATTATTTCTATGTATTAACCCCTTTTTAATACTCTACTATTAATAATACAGTATTATTATTCTATTATTATTTCTATGTATTAACCCCTATTTAATATTGTACTATTTCAAACGCAGGACAGAATATATCAAAATATTGAAGCAATTAGGTTCTTTTCTGGCTGTTCCCTATGGTTCTAACTATGAATAACACCGGGGATACCAATGCAGATGATTTCCATCCTTTGAAGTCTTATAAGTTTCTTTTATCATTTCCATAATAACACAATAATGTAGATTGTGCACTCATATGAGGTGTGAAATGGGCAGTCTGGGTAAGATCAAGGAGCACAGGGTGTCACACTATTTGCAGAAACATCAAAGAGCCTCGCCTTGCCCTTTAATACACATTCTGGCCACACCCACTTTCCACTGGAGGTATAAACTAAGCCAGCTACTGTACCCAGCATTCTACCCAGAGGCACTTAGAGGCACAGACATGACTACTGACGCTGAGCTTGACCAAATTATCTACACAGCACTCACCCTGCAAGATGACTATCCCATGTTGGCTCCACCCCCGAGGAACCACAACCCAAGTGGGATGTTCCATGATCTTAATCCAACCCAGGAAAAGCTGCAGGAGGCTCTAATGGAACTTTATTCTGTCTTGGGATTCTCACAAGGGCCTCCGATGACCAGAACCTTGAGGAACGGTGGAGCAGAATCCAATACGGAGACGCCGTCTTCTGGGATCAGCACCAAGTATCAAGTCTACTACCAACCAACCAAAAGCTGTAAAAGTAAGTGTCCTTCCTTCCTATGTTTGTCATGCAGTAATTTATATATATAGTACATTCCCTTTACAGAATGCAATATATTAATAGTGATTTTCTTTCTTATTCTCCAACAGGACCATTGTACGAAGAGGAGCAAAGGGCAAGTAAGAAACCCAGAATCCAAATAGACGATCACCTACCGACTGCCAACACCAGATGTAGAAAGAGAACCATTTATTCCAAGGAACAAACCATCTTCCTCCACAATCAATTTGATCTCAACCCCTATCCGGACTTTGTGGGCCGATGTCACATTGCCAAGGTAACCGGAATCCCCGAGCCCCGGATACAGGTAACGTATTTCCCTTTATGTTATTCCTTCTATTAATTATGTATGAAATATTTCTATTATTATTATTATGTATCATAGCAAGTTATATTTAAACAGACAGTACCATTAAAATGATCTATTCCTACGTGAGTTGGTCTACAGCTCCTCTTCATGAAATATAATTCCAATCTCTAATGTGGTCTAATGCCCCCATACTATGAAACTACATCCCTTAGTAGCTTATTATTGAATTATTATTGGATCCCACACTCCAAAATTATACAGGAATATGAATAGGCTCCCCATTGGTGCAGGGAATGGTGGGAGATCTCTAGGAAGCAATGTAGATACAGTGTTGGACTGGCC
This sequence comes from Xenopus tropicalis, assembly GCF_000004195.4. Lineage (NCBI taxonomy): Eukaryota > Metazoa > Chordata > Amphibia > Anura > Pipidae > Xenopus > Xenopus tropicalis. The sequence goes on from NC_030679.2 coordinate 144,301,663, forward strand.
CACCAGGATACCAGAAAAAGTCCTGGTGGGCCCAGGTGTCAGTGGGCCCTCCTGCTCCTGACCATTTGGCCTGTTTCATGGTCATTCCCTATTTCTGAATGGGAACAAAGGGGAGAAATAGAGGGAAGAATAGATGCTAGCATGTAAATAAAAGAGACTAGGAGAATAAAGAGGTTGGGTGAGGAATGGAGAGTGGGTCTAGGGTCTAAGGTTTTCTGGTGGCCCCTGGGTTCCCAGTCTGACACTGTGCAGATAAATACATCATACTAATTGTTATTGTTTTCAAACAGGTTTGGTTCCAGAACAGAAGAGCGAGGCATCTTCCAAGACCAACATGTTCCTAGGAACGGGCCGTCGTCAAAGCCATCGAGAAGAACCAGATCCAAAGAACCAAAAATGAGGTCCTCATACTCCAAATCAGCTTCAAGATGAATTCAATGTTGTTTAGATTCCAGAGATTTGTCATGGAAAACAAATATTGTCATGGAATCATTAACAGTCTCATAAATGTATGGGCAGTTGTCTGTATATCGACTAATTGATATATAATCAGTAATGCACAAAGTTATATAGGCCCAGAATGAAGGCTTTCTATCCCAAATCAAGCACTTTATTATATTGTACTGTATTGTATTCTATTGTATTGCCCACACTTATAGCAGTTATTGCTAGAACATATATTGTTATATTTACATCAAAATGAGCTATTGTGCCTTTTCCCTTAATATTTTGTAATATGCATTTGTTTTTTTTTAATAAAAAATATTATTTTGATTAGAATTTGTCTGATGTCTTTATGTTACAAATTCAGTCTGAGTTGAAGCAAAGGGGTAATTATATCTTAGTTGGGATCAAGTACAGGTACTGTTTTATTATTACAGAGAAAAGGGAATCATTTAACCATTAAATAAACCCAATAGGGCTGTTCTGCCCCCAATAAGGGGTAATTATATCTCAGTTGGGATCAAGTACAGGTACTGTTTTATTATTACAGAGAAAAGGGAATTATTTAACCATTAAATAAACCCAATAGGGCTGTTCTGCCCCAATAAGGGGTAATTATATCTTAGTTGGGATCAAGTACAGGTACTGTTTTATTATTACAGAGAAAAGGGAATCATTTAACCATGAAATAAACCCAATAGGGCTGTTCTGCCCCCAATAAGGGGTAATTATATCTTAGTTGGGATCAAGTACAGGTACTGTTTTATTATTACAGAGAAAAGGGAATCATTTAACCATGAAATAAACCCAATAGGGCTGTTCTGCCCCAATAAGGGGTAATTATATCTTAGTTGGGATCAAGTACAGGTACTGTTTTATTATTACAGAGAAAAGGGAATCATTTAACCATTAAATAAACCCAATAGGGCTGTTCTGCCCCCAATAAGGGGTAATTATATCTTAGTTGGGATCAAGTACAGGTACTGTTTTATTATTACAGAGAAAAGGGAATCATTTAACCATTAAATAAACCCAATAGGGCTGTTCTGCCCCAATAAGGGGTAATTATATCTTAGTTGGGATCAAGTACAGGTACTGTTTTATTATTACAGAGAAAAGGGAATCATTTAACCATGAAATAAACCCAATAGGGCTGTTCTGCCCCAATAAGGGGTAATTATATCTTAGTTGGGATCAAGTACAGGTACTGTTTTATTATTACAGAGAAAAGGGAATCATTTAACCATGAAATAAACCCAATAGGGCTGTTCTGCCTCCAATAAATATATATATATATATATATAGAGTTTGAAAACTCAGTAGGCCAATGTATGAAATTGGGGCACAAACTTACTCCACTTGACCTAATGAAATGCACATATATGGGGGGAGCGTACTGACAGTAAATGCTAATAACTATAAACCTTTGAAGTTCCAGCAGTTTCTAGACAATCTGTATGTGATTTGCTTAATACCAATATGCAGAAAGGCTCTCGGATCCGGTTTAATATGGAAAGGGCAGCTGGGTAGGATCAAAGGGCACCCATGGGTGGAACCCCCCTTTTCAGAGACATCAAAGGACATATCTTTGTCCACTAAAGTGCACTTTGGACACACCCACCTCTCCTCATAGAAATAATATCTCACCCATAGAGATATGAGACAAACACATGACTTCTGATATTTAATGGTGAAGACACACAGAGCTACTAGTAGCAGCTACTTGTCACAGCTACTAAAACAGACAATGATATTTTACTGATAATTGTCTCTACATGTGTTTTAGCAGAGGCAATTCTCAGTATTGTCTATGGCAGGGGATTTTCTGGGGTTTAGTAGCCGTGACAAGTAGCTGCTACTAAGTAGCTCAGTGTGTCTTCACCCTAATTGAGGGCAAATGAAAGGCTACTACATGACTTTACAATGTCTTTAAGAAGTTATAATATTTACATTTTGCACTCATAGAGGCCAAGGTATCAACATTCTGATTTTAATGGTTTTGGAGGTTTTTGAAACCACGAAAAACATAATTTTCACTGAAACCACAAATGCCGAGTGATTTAGTAAAACAGACTTTTATATTAAACAAAAAAGCACAAATGAAAAATCCTGCAAAACCCACATTTGCGTCAGAATTTCTTACAAACAAAAAAAACCTCTAAATTAAATAAAGTTTGTTGCTAGTGGTGAGCAAATTTTTTCGCCAGGCATGGATTCACAGCGTATTTCTGCATTCCGCCATTGGCAAGTTGTTTTGCGAAACTTCAGCAAAAATCCGCCACAAAAAAATTTGACAAAAAAGACCAAAGTTTTACGCAACAATCGCGTTTCGCAGATTTTCACCATTTTGCTAATTTTCCTAGTATTTAGCAAATTTTGGCAAGGCGAAACGCGACAGATTTGCTCTATCACTATTTCTTACAAATTGCCTAGGACGGTTCTCGATGACTTCCACATAACCATGACAGTTCTTACATGGCGTAATTTCAGGGGGGGTTCCAGTAGATTTCTCATTTAATAAATTCCAATTTTTTTCTCATTTAATAAATTCCAATTTTTTTTCTCATTTAATAAATTCCAATTTTTTTCTCATTTAATAAATTTCAATTTTTTTTCTCGTTTAATAAATTCTAATTTTTTCTCATTTAATAAATTCCAATTTTTTTTCTCATTTAATAAATTCCAATTTTTTTCTCGTTTAATAAATTCCAATTTTTTTTCTCGTTTATTAAATTCCATTTCTTTCTCATTTAATAAATTCCAAATTTTTTTCATTTAATAAATTCCAATTTTTTTCTTGTTTAATAAATTCCAATTTTTTTCTCATTTAATAAATTCAATTTTTTTTCTTGTTAAATTAAAAAAAATCTCTTTTAATAAATTCCAATTTTCCCTTACGTCCCCTTGCGGCAGCAACCATGAGATTACATTCCCCTGTCAGGTAGGACAAGCAGATAGAGAGTTAAATAAAAAACCCCACCTATAAGTAGGAGTTCCTTACCAGCCTCTGATAGTGTTTTTTCTGTCCTATGAGGTAGGTCAAGCGGAATCTTTCTAATTCCTCTTTCTTTTTTTCTTTAGGGTTTCAAGTGCCAGGTCCCAAGGGGACTTGAGGACCGCTGGATTAGCTGTCCAAGGGGCAGAATATCCAAGGGACGCGTGTGTCCTTAGGTGGAGCGGCGCCACTGTAAGGGAAAGCAGCCGAGGGCTGCCCATTACTAGGATGGCGGCCGTGGAGGAAGCGCGCTGCTTGGAGCATGCGCAGATTCAATCGCGCTCCCGGATGACGTCACGCGTGCGCCGATACAGGCGCAAGCGGCGAGGAACAGGGGATTTAAACCTGTATTTTGTTTGGAGCGGTGCCTGGGCTCATACGGCGGTTCTAAGAGACGCTGAACGGTCCTGCAAGAGTCGTCTCTCCTGCCTAGGCTGCAGCCTTCTGAGTAGGCTGTAAGGTAGTGTAGAGGTTGGTGGGGGCTGTGGTAACTGTTGTGTGGATTAGATCTTACACTCAATTACTTATTATTCTTTTCAGATGTCCACCCCTCCTATTCAGGATACGCCTGCGGTTAAGAGGCACAAAAAATCCAGACACCTACAGTGTAGAGCATGTGATGACATGTTACCGGATGGATATGAGAAAAGATTATGCAAAGACTGTTTGGCTTTTGTGGCACAGAAACAAAGTCCGGATGCAGACTCATCTCTGTGGATTAAGGAGTTTATTAAGACCACGATGAAGGAAATGATGTCCCAATCACGGAGTAGCTCCAGTAACTTTGCTGATCCATCTCAATCACCTATTGAGACAGTTACAATTTCACCTGAACATTCAGGGGAGGATTCTTCTTCGGAGGAGGAAGAGACTTTGGCCTTATTCTCTCCAGAAAATACTGCAAAGCTGATTAGGCGTGTCAGATTTACAATGGACTCTTTGGAGGGAACAGAAGCAGACACCTCTTCTCAGGCTGTAAAAAAAGCTAAAGCTTTTCCTATTCATCCCATCATGAAGGATCTCATGAAAAGGGAATGGAAAGATCCAGAGAAAGCGCCTACAATAACTAAAAGACACAAGCTTTTGTTTCCAGTGCAGGAGGAGGAGTCACAGACTTGGGAGACACCTCCTAAGGTAGACATAGCAATTGCTAGACTTTCCAAAAAGACTTTAATTCCGGTGGAGGACGGATCCGGGTTGAAGGATCCTATGGATCGTAAAGTAGAGTGTGTTCTTAGACGCTCTTATACTACAGCAGTTGCTGCCTGTAAACCAGCTCTGGCAGCATCAGGTGTTGCACGCTCCACTAGATTTTGGCTTAAACAACTTGGTGAAGATGTAGCCAATAAAGTTCCTAGAGAAGATTTGTCCAATTCCCTTGCAAGAATCAATATGGCTCTGGACTTTTTATGTGATGCTACTTTAGAGGGAATTAAGTTGTCAGCTAAGGCAATGGCCTTATCCACCGCTGCTAGGAGGGCTCTTTGGCTAAGAACCTGGACAGCTGATGTTGCTTCAAAGAACAGTCTGTGTACCATGGGGTTTGAGCCTGGTCATCTGTTTGGTTCTGAACTAGACAAGTTATTGGAATCTTTGTCAGGTGCCAAGAATAAACGTCTGCCTCAGGAAAATGTGAGAAAGAATAAAAATTCGTTTTTCAGAGCCAGAAGGTCTCCTAAACGTGAGTCGCCCTTTAGGAGGGACAGAAGGAGATCAGATAAGGATTCATTTCGTCCCTTCAGAAAGAATTCTTCTTTCAACAAGGGAGGCGACAAGCCCTCCTTCCAGAAAAAGAAGTCACCCTTCTGACGCCAGAAGCCTTCTTCCAGTTGGAGGAAGACTTCATTTTTTTCTACCAGAATGGGAGGAGACTGTAACAGACAGATGGGTTCTCCAGCTTATAGAAGATGGCTATCGGATAGAGTTCCATCAGTGTCCGCCTCAGAGGTTTCTTCGCACTCCCTTGGCCCAGTCTGCAAAACAATTAGCCCTCGAGGAGGCTATAGAGGAGTTTATTTCTTCAAGGGTCCTCGAGAAGGTTCCTCCCTTAGAGGTATTTCAGGGCACATATTCAAAGGTTTTTTTAGTGCCCAAACCAAATGGTTCCTTCAGAACCATAATAGACTTACGTTTTGTCAATCGATACATCCGGAAAAAGTCCTTCAGAATGGAGACTATCAAATCAGTGATGAATGTGATAGATCGGGGAGACCACATGGTTTCTTTAGATCTCAGGGATGCTTACCTGCATGTGCCATTGTTTCCACCCCACAGAAGATTTCTTCGCATAGCGGTGGTAATCAGAGGCTCTCTTCTACACCTGCAATTCAGAGTCTTACCCTTTGGGATAACAACAGCCCCTCGAGTTTTTACCAAATTGGTGGTCTCGGTGGTAGCAGTCTTGAGGAAGGAGGGGATTTCAGTGGTCCCGTATCTAGACGATTGGCTGATTTCAGCAGTATCAGCCACACTTCTGCAGAAACATTTAACTCAGACTACAGACTTACTCCAAAAACTGGGCTGGATAATAAATTGGGAGAAATCGACCCTTGTTCCATCAAGGGAAATTCAATTTCTGGGCTTCCTCATCAATTCGGCAGAAATGAAAATATACTTACCAGAGGAGAGAATACTCAGGTTGACACATGCTGTTCGCAACATAATAGAGCTCCCACAGATTTCTCTCCGTCTAGCAATGAGAGTCTTAGGTCTGATGACTTCTTCCATAGCCGCAGTGCCGTGGGCAAGGTTTCATATGAGGCCCCTACAGACAGAGATCTTGAGGAGATGGGATCGTCGGTTGTCCTCACTAGAAGACAGAATAATTGTCAGCAGAGAGACAAAACTTCAGCTGGGGTGGTGGCTCCAGAAGAACAGATTATCCAAGGGGTCGACGTTCCAGCAGGTGGAGTGGACTGTCCTTACCACGGATGCTTCCCAGAAAGGATGGGGTGCTCACTTATATGGGAAGACAGCTCAGGGAGCCTGGAGTCCCATGGAGAGTTCAATGTCCTCCAATTTCAGGGAGCTGAGAGCAGTCTTCAAGGCAATTCAGTTTTTTCAGCACCGCCTAAGGGGAACCCATCTAAAGATTATGTCAGACAACTCGACAACAGTTGCTTATATCAACAAGCAAGGGGGTACCAGAGCGCCTATCCTGAGTCAGGAGGTCTACAGGATCCTGTCATGGGCAGAAAACAATGTAGTCCAGTTGACAGCAGTCCATATAAGAGGGGAGGACAACATTTTGGCAGACTGCCTGAGCAGGAGATTGTCAGTGCCAGGGGAATGGGCGCTAGACTTCAGAATGTTTCACAAGGTCTCCAGTCTATGGGGAGTGCCGGTAATAGATTTGATGGCAACCAGGAGGAATCGCAAGGTGGAGATGTTCTGCTCTCTCAACAGACTGGATCAGCCAGATTACTTGGACGCAATGTCCTTCAGGTGGGACTTTCCCCTGGTGTATGTATTTCCACCAATTCCGATGATTCCCAGAGTGATTCAGAAAATAAAGTTGGATCAAGCGAATGCCATCCTAATAGCTCCCTTCTGGCCCAAGAGAAGCTGGTTTGCACCGTTAATGAGAATGTCCAGACGGAAATTTTGGATTCTTCCCCAGTTTCCGACCCTATTGACCCAGGAGTCTCTATGTTACCAGGATCTTGCGAGGCTTCAACTTACAGCCTGGAGACTGATAGGTCCATTTTAACAGAGCAGGACTTATCGCCTGAAGTAGTTGATATCCTCATCCATTCCAGGAAGCAGTCCACTAATAGAATCTACTCCAGGAATTGGAGAATATTCAAAAGCTGGTGTCGCAACCATCAAATTAACCATAGACAGCCACCAATCAAATCTGTACTAAAATTCCTTCAAGAAGGGTTCTCCAAGGGGCTGGCTGTTAATACAATCAAGGTACAGATTTCTGCGCTTTCTGCCCTTTTGGATAGGCCGCTCTCTTCATTACCCTTAGTCAAGAGGTTTTTGAAAGCTATATCCAAGATTCGTCCTAGGGTGCTCTACCCTTGTCCAACATGGGATCTCTCGCTAGTTTTAAAGAAACTTTGTGAATCACCTTATGAGCCTCTTCAGGATTGTTCTTTAAAATGTCTCTCCTTCAAAGCTCTCTTTTTGGTGGCTATCACGTCGGCTAAACGTATTGGAGAACTTCAAGCCCTCTCATCCAAGGAACCATACATCTCTTTTTTGCCGGATCGAGTGGTATTGAGAACTCTGCCTAATTTTAGACCTAAGGTGTCTACGGCTGGTAATATTAATCAGGAGATTGTGCTACCTTATGTGAATCAAGGATCTCAAGCTCAAGATAGCCAGCTCACTCTACTGGATGTGGGGAGAAGTTTAAAGATATATCTTGAACGAACAAAGCCGTTCAGGAGAGAGGAAAATCTATTTCTCAGTTTTGCAGGGAAACAAAAAGGGCTTAAAGCTTCCAGACCCTCTATTGCCAGGTGGATCCGGGAGACTATTCAGATGGCCTATATTAAAGATGATCTTATTCCACCATTTAGGATAAGAGCTCATTCCACGAGGAAAATTTCAACATCCTGGGCAGAGATGGCTGGTGTGTCAATAGACAGCATTTGCCGTGCAGCCACCTGGAGTAATCCTAATACTTTTGTGCAACACTATAGGGTGGACATCGCAGCCTCTCAGGAAGCTTCCTTTGGCAGCAGCATACTCCGGAGGGCGGTGTAACCTCGACCCACCCTAAATTACTCGCTAGTTCTCATGGTTGCTGCCGCAAGGGGACGTAAGGGAAGAAGTAAATTTATACTTACCGTAATTTACATTTCCCTTAGTCCCTGCGGCAGCAAGAATTACCCTCCCATTAAAATTGTTTGAAGCATTATTGTCTGTGTTACTTTTTAAATACACTATCAGAGGCTGGTAAGGAACTCCTACTTATAGGTGGGGTTTTTTATTTAACTCTCTATCTGCTTGTCCTACCTGACAGGGGAATGTAATCTCATGGTTGCTGCCGCAGGGACTAAGGGAAATGTAAATTACGGTAAGTATAAATTTACTTCTTTTTCTCTTTTAAAAAATTCCAATTTTTTTTCTCATTTAATAAATTCCAATTTTTTTTCTCGTTTAATGAATTCCAATTTTTTTTCTCATTTAATAAACTCCAATTTTTTTTCTCATTTAATAAATTCCAATTTTTTTCTTGTTTAATAAATTCTAATTTTTTTCTCATTTAATAAATTCCAATTTTTTTTCACATTTCATAAATTCCAATTTTTTTCTCGTTTCATAAATTCCAATTTTTTTCTCATTTAATAAATTCCAATTTTTTTCTCATTTAATAAATTCCAATTTTTTTCTCATTTAATAAATTCCAATTTTTTTCTCGTTTAATAAATTCTAATTTTTTTCTCATTTCATAAATTCCAATTTTTTTCACATTTAATAAATTCCAATTTTTTTCTCGTTTAATAAATTCCAATTTTTTTCTCATTTAATGAATTCCATTTTTTTTTTAGTATAATGCAAGAGTTTTAGCACTAAAAATATAATTCATGAAAACAAAACACAAAAAAAAATAGTTAATAAATCTGCCTCTGAGTCTTGGATTTCTTGGATATTTACAAGTAAATAACATAATTCAAAAGGCCAATTCAAATTTTTTGAATTTTGTCACCAATTGTTGCTGTAAATATTTAAAATTTCCATTCATGTGAATGTGACTAAGGAAAGAATATAACAGTAAATACAGTTTCTAAAGGCTTCACGTAGCAACAGAACCCCCAGAAAGTGACTGTTTTTGCACCAACTGAAGCTAAAAATATATTGTTTAGAAACAGAAATATGAGCAGATTTAGGATATATGTGAATAGGGGGCAGATAATGACAATGAGGGGCACTTATATGTATTGTAATAATGCAGGTCACAAAAGCCTTTGAAATCTTAATTTCCCCTACACAGGCAGCATGTATTTATCATAACAACACATTAAATGCCCCATAAGGTTTGATATGGAGAAGGAGGGCTGGGGAGAAATCAAAGGGCAGGGGTGTCACCCTTTTCTTAAGAAACATCAAAGGGGGAGCTCTTTGTACCCCAAAATACACCCTGAATACACATAATCTTCTCTAAAGAAGATTCTACCCCAGAAAAAGTTTCACCTATTATTATACCCCAAGACATTTTTTGAATTGCACCATGTAGTTCATAGAAGCCTCTCTCACCCCCCTACAAAATTATGGTCCATTCCAGCTTTTTTAAATGATCACAAAAAGTACATAAAATGTAAAAACTGTAAATGATATATTTATATTGCCCAATACTCCCTATACAATTAGGAAATACTATTAGTAGTACTTAGAAGTAAAAATAAAAGAATTGTAATCATTATCCACCACAGTATAATGTATTATGGTATAAATACTTCATAATATTATATAATTATATATACAATATTATACCCAAAGGCATTTGTTACTGTATATTGGACCATGCAGCCCTCATCATAAAAATATATATATATATTCTCAACCCCTGAGGAACAAGAATACGGCCCACCCCAGCTTATTAAACACTGTCATAAAAAGTACATTAAATATATATACGTGTATATTACATAATACTCCCTATAAAATGAAAAGTACCATTAATAGTTTAAAAATAATAATAATTTGTAAATGAACAAATAATACATTGTAATATAATGAAGTCTGGTATATGTAAAATAAACAAGAATGTACATAACCATAGAATGAATCCTATATTAACATTAAAGATTATTTAGGATTAAAGGGAAACTAAACCCCCCAAACAATGTAGGTCTTTATAGAAATATATTGCATAAACAGCTCATATGTAAAACCCGGCTTCATCTAAATAAACTATTTTCATATAAATATACTTTTTTAGTAGTATGTGCCATTGGGTAATCCTAAATAGAAAACTGCCATTTTAACTACTAAGGGCCGCCCCCTGGGGTCATAGGAGTCACAGTGCACACAAACAAGCCAAGGCACACATACATGCTAGGCCCCATCAGCCAATGAATGGGCAGAGTTCTGCCTTCTGCTCCCACACTACTTCCTGTTACAGTTAGAGCTGCATCACTTCCTGTCAGGTGATCAAGCAGCCCAGCACAAAATGGCGGCTCAAGGGAAAGGATGTAAAAGGGCAATATTTACTGATATATATCATAATAACAGCCCCATAAGGTTTGATATGGAGAGGGAGGGTGGGTAGAAATCAAAGGGCAGGAGTGACACCATCTTTAAAGAAACATCAAAAGGGGGAGCTCTTTGTACCCCAAAATACACCCTGAATACACATAATCTCTGGTATGGAGATGTAAGGGTGGGGAGAAATCAAAGGGCATTTGATTACAGATACATCAAAGGGGGAGCTCTTTGTACCCCAGAATACACCCTGAATACACATATTCTTCTCTGATGAAAAAACTACCCCAGGAAAGTCCCGCCTATTATTATACCCCAAGGCATTTGTAGAAATGCACCATGTAGTTCTCACAATAGAAGGTACCTAGATATTGTCTCAACCTAGCTTTTTATAAACTGTCATTAACTGCCAAACAGGCAAATGCCCCCCCCCCACCCCCCAATTTTACACATTCCCGGAATGTGCACCGTTTTGACACTACCCCCTAGGAAATTTAACATTTGTGTTCAGGGTCGGACTGGGGAGTGCAAGGCCCACCGAGGCTACCGCTCCAGGGGTCCCGCACCCCTCAATATGCCCCCGTGGCCGTATTCCCCCAACACTCCCCCCTAACTCCCCCTCCCAACACCCTCCCCTGAGCGCACATAAGTGAAACGTGTCAGGAAAGGACCCCGGCAGCCGGGGGAGCGGCAACAGGTATCGGGTCTGGGCCGCCGGGGCCTGCCGGGTATTTTCCCAGTGTCCCAGCGGCCCAGTCCGACCCTGTTTGTGTTCAACTGTATCTATAACCAATTATGTAACTCTACATAACCACATAAATCATGTCTCACGTAGTGTCGGTGTCGGACTGGGTCCCCAGGGGCCCAACAGAAAACCTTAGACCATGGGCCCACTCTCTAAACTACTTTTATCCACTTCTCACTCAACCTCTATATTTTCCTTGTTTTTTTTCTTTGCATACTATAATCTATTCTTCTTTATATTTGTTCCCATAGAGGATAGGGAATGACCATGAATTAGGCCAAATGGCTAGCAGCAAAAGTGCCCACTGACACCTGGGCCCACCGGGAGTTTTCCTGGTATCCCTGTGGGCCAGTCCGACACTGCGTAGTGTATCCAATCAAAGTGCACGGTTGATGCTTTTACAATGCAATATTTACAAATATGTTTTGGGCACTAAATTGTTAGAATATTCCGGATGCTCCAAGGCCCAGATTATGTTCAGGAGGCAAATCCCCAGCAATCTATCAAGAGCTCAGTGTCGTTAGTACCAGGGTTGGATTGGGGGGTTCCCCCACTGGCCGCGTCACCCTCCCCCCCGCTGTGCCCCCCTAACCCCCCTGAAACGCATCAGGAGAGGACATCGGTGGCCGGGGAAGTGGCAACAGGGATCAGCTCTGGGCTGTCGGGCTCACTAGGCCCCAGTCCCACCGGGTTTTTTCCCATTGCTACGGGTCAGACTGGTTAGTACTGCGGTAATGCGGTAATGCGTTACTATCAGACCTAAAAATATATCTTTTTCAAACATACAAATAGTACCAAGTTTAAGATATGTGTTTATATCGTCTCCCCCATAATGTCTGATATGGAGAGGGAGGGCGGGGTGAAATTCAAAGGGCAGGGGTAACACCCACTTTTAAGAAACTTCAAAGGGAGAGCTCTTTGTACCCCAAAGTACAACCTGAATACACAGAAAAGTCTCACCTATTATTGTACCCAAAGGCATTGGTTCAATTGGACCATGTAGCCTTCATCATAAAAATATATATATATATATATATATTCTCAACCCCTGAGGAACAAGAATACGGCCCCCCCCTCCTATATTAACATTAAAGATTATTTAGGATTAAAGGGAAACTAAACCCCCCAAACAATGTAGGTCTCTATAGAAATATACTGCATAAACAGCTCATATGTAAAACCCTGCTTCATCGAAATAAACCATTTTCATATAAATATACTTTTTTAGTAGTATGTGCCATTGGGTAATCCTAAATAGGAAACTGCCATTTTAAGTACTAAGCCCCGCCCCCTGGGATCATAGGAGTCACAGTGCACACAAACAAGCCAAGGCACACATACATGCTAGGCCCCATCAGCCAATGAATGGGCAGAGTTCTGCCTTTTGCTCCCACACTACTTCCTGTTACAGTTAGAGCTGCATCACTTCCTGTCAGCTGATCTCTGAGGGAGCACACAGCCCATCACTAAATGGCGGCTCAAGGGAAAGGATGTAAAAGGGCAATATTTACTGATATATATCATAATAACAGCCCCGTAAGGTTTGATATGGAGAGGGAGGGTGGGTAGAAATCAAAGGGCAGGAGTGACACCCTCTTTAAAGAAACATCAAAAGGGGGAGCTCTTTGTACCCCAAAATACACCCTGAATACACATAATCTCTGGTATGGAAATGTAAGGGTGGGGAGAAATCAAAGGGCAGGAGGGTCACCCTCTTTAGAGAAACATCAAAGGGGGAGCTCTTTGTACCCCAGTACCCCAAGACTTTTTTTGAAATGCACCATGTAGTTCCCACAATAGAAGGTACCTAGATATTGTCTCAACCTAGCTTTTTATAAACTGTCATTAACAGCCCTATTGGGTTTATTTCATGGTTAAATGATTCCCTTTTCTCTGTAATAATAAAACAGTACCTGTACTTGATCCCAACTAAGATATAATTACCCCTTATTGGGGCAGAACAGCCCTATTGGGTTTATTTCATGGTTAAATGATTCCCTTTTCTCTGTAATAATAAAACAGTACCTGTACTTGATCCCAACTAAGATATAATTACCCCTTATTGGGGCAGAACAGCCCTATTGGGTTTATTTAATGGTTAAATGATTCCCTTTTCTCTGTAATAATAAAACAGTACCTGTACTTGATCCCAACTCAGATATAATTACCCCTTATTGGGGGCAGAACAGCCCTATTGGGTTTATTTAATGGTTAAATGATTCCCTTTTCTCTGTAATAATAAAACAGTACCTGTACTTGATCCCAACTAAGATATAATTACCCCTTATTGGGGGCAGAACAGCCCTATTGGGTTTATTTCATGGTTAAATGATTCCCTTTTCTCTGTAATAATAAAACAGTAACTTGTACTTGATCCCAACTAAGATATAATTACCCCTTATTGGGGCAGAACAGCCCTATTGGGTTTATTTCATGGTTAAATGATTCCCTTTTCTCTGTAATAATAAAACAGTACCTGTACTTGATCCCAACTAAGATATAATTACCCCTTATTGGGGGCAGAACAGCCCTATTGGGTTTATTTAATGGTTAAATGATTCCCTTTTCTCTGTAATAATAAAACAGTACCTGTACTTGATCCCAACTAAGATATAATTACCCCTTATTGGAGGCAGAACAGCCCTATTGGGTTTATTTCATGGTTAAATGATTCCCTTTTCCCAACCCAATTATAATCAGACAATGAGCATTAGTAGATACAAATGATGAATAATAAAAAAAGATACAATTTTATTGAATACCAAGTTATATTACAAATTAATAACACATAATATTATATAATTAAATGCCAACCATTGGCGTAAGCTAAAACCAATTAACTGCTATGATCAAGTACTTAGTATGGTGATGTAAATCATTAACTGTTCTCCATATAATACAATACAGGGAGGAGAAGTGCCGATAAAGCTATTATATATATATATATATTACATCCCATGATATACTAGAAAAGCAATACATAAATGACCAATAAAAATTTCCTTTCTCTCTGAATCTGCCTCTGTTTTAGCCAATGAAAAGTCGTTTAAGAGTTCATTTAATATATATTTATACACATCATTCAGCAGATAAAAAGTGTCTCAAGTGCAAACAGGACTTCAGTGACTTATTGGGTAGTAGTTTGGCTTTAGCCCCACATATCCGGATATTGAGGTTCTCCGTAGATGAAGCATCTGGGTTCTTCTTCAGTCAGTGATGTATTTCCATGGGGAACCTGAGAACCGGTGGCTCTGAGCAGATGCCTGGCTCTTCTGTTCTGGAACCAAACCTGGAAAAAGACAAAAAATATAGAAATTGTTAGTAAACATAGGCAATAAGAGGGTTGGAAGAAAGATTGATTAGCAACTGATAGGCATGAACGTGTATAATAATGTAATGGTTACCTGTATCCTGGGCTCCGGGATCCCAGTTATCTTGGCAATGTGGCATCTGCTCACAAAGTCCGGATAGGGGTTGAGATCAAATTGATCCTGTAGGAAGAGGGTCTGTTCCTTGGAATAAATGGTTCTTCTCCTACACCTGGTGCGAGCAGATGGCAGGTAGTGATCCATCTCTAATTTGGGCTTCTTGCTTTCCCTCTGCTCCTCTTCATACAATGGCCCTGGAGAAGAAAGAAGAGAACATTAATATAGATAGAACAATCACCAGAATGTTCTACAAGCATGAAACCTTTCTCCCTGACATCTTCTCCACCCAAAAAAAGTATAAAAGTGTAGGAGTGGCCAGCTTCAGTTTGCTCCAGCTTCAGTTCTAAGGTATTCACCTTAAATAGCATTTGGCATTGGGCTGGAGCAAAAATATGAAGGCCACTCCTACACTTTTATACTTTTTTGTAACCATTTTCTGATAATAAACTTCTTTTTAAGACATTTTATACCTATCTGCAGTTTTGAGCTAGAGATGAGAGGAACCATTGGGTTAGAAAGCTCTGAAATACTTGAGCTAAAGAACATCCTACCCATTTATGAAGAGAACAAATCCCAAAATATGGTTTTCAATATAATGCAATTGATAACGGTACACATTGACGATATATTTGACCATATAAAAACAAATAAGTAAAGACACTTACGTTTACGGCCCTTGGATATCTCATTGTTAGTGGATAGTGACTCCTTGTTGGGTTCTAGATCATGATGCTTCAAGCTTCTGTTTAAAAAAGAATCCTGTGGGATCCCAAGGACAGAATAAAGTTCCCATATAGTCTTCTGCAGGATTCCCTGGTTTTCCACCCCTGGGAGAGGATCAGGAATCAGGCCAAAAAGGCTGGAGCTGGATTTGTCTTGGTCCTTCGGTGGTGGGCAAAATGCCGGATAGTCATCTTGTAGGGTCAGTGCTGTGTAGATGATCTGCTCAAGTTCAGAGTCGCAAGTCATGTCTGTGCTACTAAGTGCCTCTGGGTAGAATGTTGGCTCTCCCTGTCCAGACTCAGTTTATATCTCCAGGAAGAAGTGGGCGTGTCCAGAATGTGATTTGGGGGAACAAAGGGAACCCCCTTTGATGTCTCTACAAAGGGTTAACATGACACCTGCACCCCTTGATCTTACTCAGACTTCATATGCACCTTAAGTGCAGAGCCACCATTGTGTATTCATGTAGATTGGGTGACAGACACCGACAGCTACACAATCCTTTATATATAATATAATGAAATAAGTCACACTTGGCAGCTTCATATTGTTTGAGAATTTTATATATATATAAAATAAAATTTCCATATTTCGGATCTCCAGCCCCAATAAGGGGTAATTATATCTTAGTTGGGATCAAGTACAGGTACTGTTTTATTATTACAGAGAAATGGGAATCATTTAACCATTAAATAAACCCAATAGGGCTGTTCTGCCCCAATAAGGGGTAATTATATCTTAGTTGGGATCAAGTACAGGAACTGTTTTATTATTACAGAGAAAAGGGAATCATTTAACCATTAAATAAACCCAATAGGGCTGTTCTGCCCCAATAAGGGGTAATTATATCTTAGTTGGGATCAAGTACAGGTACTGTTTTATTATTACAGAGAAAAGGGAATCATTTAACCATGAAATAAACCCAATAGGGCTGTTCTGCCCCCAATAAGGGGTAATTATATCTTAGTTGGGATCAAGTACAGGTACTGTTTTATTATTACAGAGAAAAGGGAATCATTTAACCATGAAATAAACCCAATAGGGCTGTTCTGCCCCAATAAGGGGTAATTATATCTTAGTTGGGATCAAGTACAGGTACTGTTTTATTATTACAGAGAAAAGGGAATCATTTAACCATTAAATAAACCCAATAGGACTGTTCTGCCCCCAATAAGGGGTAATTATATCTTAGTTGGGATCAAGTACAGGTACTGTTTTATTATTACAGAGAAAAGGGAATCATTTAACCATGAAATAAACCCAATAGGGCTGTTCTGCCCCAATAAGGGGTA
Organism: Xenopus tropicalis; assembly: GCF_000004195.4. Classification (NCBI taxonomy): domain Eukaryota; kingdom Metazoa; phylum Chordata; class Amphibia; order Anura; family Pipidae; genus Xenopus; species Xenopus tropicalis. The sequence goes on from NC_030679.2 coordinate 144,318,448, forward strand.
ATTATATCTTAGTTGGGATCAAGTACAGGTACTGTTTTATTATTACAGAGAAAAGGGAATCATTTAACCATTAAATAAACCCAATAGGACTGTTCTGCCCCCAATAAGGGGTAATTATATCTTAGTTGGGATCAAGTACAGGTACTGTTTTATTATTACAGAGAAAAGGGAATCATTTAACCATTAAATAAACCCAATAGGGCTGTTCTGCCCCAATAAGGGGTAATTATATCTTAGTTGGGATCAAGTACAGGTACTGTTTTATTATTACAGAGAAAAGGGAATCATTTAACCATTAAATAAACCCAATAGGGCTGTTCTGCCCCAATAAGGGGTAATTATATCTTAGTTGGGATCAAGTACAGGTACTGTTTTATTATTACAGAAAAAAGGAATCATTTTTAAAAATGTGAATTATTTGATTAAAATGGGGTCTATGGGAGACGGCCTTTCCGTAATTTGGAGCTTTCTGGATAATGGGTTTCTGGATAAGGGGTCCAATACCTGTATATATTTATATATAATGGGGAAATTGTGCTCAACAATATTAAACCATAAGTCGGGGTTCTTATAAAGTGGACTGGAGTGCTTCTGGAACTCTTGCTGTTGTACATATATTTATATATATATATTACAGCGTCAATCATCAAAAAATAATATATCAATATTTTATATATATTTGATGGCATCTGCTATATTTTTGTATTTATACTGTAACTACAAATAATATGGGTGATTTAGAAAAATATCATTACAGGTTATACTTTTCAACTAAACTATATACGGTAAATCATATTTCATTTACAAGTGTTCCTACATTTTATTCAGTCTATTACAGAATAGCTATTCCTCAGTCTGTCTATAAGAAGCCACGAGTCCGTGATTGGGTGTGAGGAAGAAGGTGTCTGGGTCAGATCTGTCACCGCCTCAAACATCAAAGTGGATCCGTTTATTCCCCAATATACATTCCCGTCACACCCAATGAAGATACAGGAGACCCAGAGATGGTGGAACCCAATTGTTTTCTCGCTCTCCAATAATTTCCGACATTAGACATAAATCTCAGCCCAGCAGCCTCTTTAGTGCTAATGAGTATGGTCTCCATTTCCAGTCCTTCAATGTAAAGGTGCTGGGACACCTAGGGTGCTGTAAGGGTGCTACATAATGGAGAGAGGGGGAATAAAACGTAATAGATTTTCAAATCTTTTCTTGCCAAATGTTTTGCTAAATATCAACACCCTATCACATCTCCCCTCAGCTAATCCTTTGATGGGATTTTCAAATACTATTAGTGATCTGCTGACAATATACGTTCCCAGCAGTTGTGACACTGGTACCTTTTTATCCTAACTGGGGGCCATCCCCCCCGCGACACCTCCCCTAGGAATCATAAAGCCAAATGTGCCTATAAACCGGCTTAGCTTAATTCAGATTGCTACCCTTTGGTCTCTAGTGACAAACAATGGCGCCAATACATACTGAAATGTAGGATCCTGTGAGGAAGGTCCCCATACACGAGCCAATAGAAGCTGCCGATATGGGTCCCTTGGACCGACTCAGCAGCTTATCGGCCCGTGTAGGGGCCGAAACGATCGGACTGGCCGACCGATATCTGGCCTGAAATTGGGCAGATATCGGTCGGCCAGGTTAGAAAATCCCGTTTGATCGGGGACCGCATCGGCTCGTTGATGCGGTCCCCGAACCGACTGCCCGATTGCCGCTTGCAGAATTCTGGGGCAAAACGATCTAATTTACCGACATGCCTCCCCGATATCGCCACCCGTAGGTGGGGATATCGGGTGAAGATCCGCTTGCTTGGCGACATCGCCAAGCGAGCGGATCTGCGGCCACCTTAACTTCATAAACTCAAGCAGCAAAATGGCGGCTGTCTTACTAAAGGCAATAATAAACATAAGCCTGTCAGTAACATGGCAGACCATGCAGGCGTTCTTTACTGCTTGACTGGTGACTGTTTCTTTGCCCACAATGTTCCTAAACCCTTGGGGGAATGGGGGCCCATAAAGCTATAACTTTATAGAAAGCCAATGCTCGGATATGGTGGGCACCCCTTACTAGTAGTGATGGGTGAAATGTTTCGCCAGGCATGGATTCGTGGCGAATTTCCGCGTTTCGTCATTGGCAGATTGTTTCACGAAATGGATGAAAAAATTTGCCGCCGAAAAATTCGCTGCACGTCCAAAAATTGTCGCCGGCGTCAAAAAAGAATAGCCGCGGACGACAAAAGAATAGCCACGGGCGACAAAAGAATAGCCGCGGCCAACAAAATAATAGCCGTATGACAAAATAATAGCCGCAGGCGACAAAAGAATAGCCGTACGACAAAATAATAGCCGTGGGCAACAAAAGAATAGTCGCGGGCGACAAAATAATAGCCGTACGACAAAATAATAGCCGCAGGCGACAAAAGAATAGCCGTACAACAAAATAATAGCCGCAGGCGACAAAAGAATAGCCATACGACAAAATAATAGCCGCAGGCGACAAAAGAATAGCCGTACGACAAAATAATAGCTGCGGGCAACAAAATAATAGCCGCAGGCGACAAAATAATAGCCGCGGGCAACAAAATAATAGCCGCGGGCGACAAAAGAATAGCCGTGCGACAAAATAATAGCCGCGGGCGACAAAAGAATAGTCCCAGGCGACAATTTTTTTTGCCGCACAACATTTTTGCCGTTTCGCGGATCTTTTGAAAGATTTGCGAATTTTTCGGCGAAGCAAAATGGAACAGATTCGCTCATCACTACTTACTAGTACTAAACAGAATAATGTCCTATTAAACCAGCAATATAACTTGTTTTACTGCTTTCTGCCACTAGGTGGAGCATGTAATGAAACCTGAATGTAAAGATAATCCTTAGTGAATGGCATTGCTGCAAACACCTCACAGATCAGTGGAAACCGATTACGTGTTCCCCCTTATTTCTTGCTGCAAAAGATTGAGGTCTCACGAGCACTTGTGAACTGTCTAGTAGAGTGCTTGGTTTTCAATTTAAAGAAAAAGAAATCTAAATGATTCTACTAATTTGAAACAGCACCCATAGAGTTCATTTGAGTTCACATTAGTATATTAAACAATACTGAGATAGTGGACACATATTTAATTATTCTAAAAAAATGCACTCCTTTTCCCATTAACCAGCTGGCCGGTTAGCTCAGTTGGTTAGAGCGTGGTGCTAATAACGCCAAGGTCGCGGGTTCGATCCCCGTACGGGCCAAGCATTCTTTTCATTGTGGAAAATCTCACAAGCATATTACATGGTCACAAACCCTTGCAGCGACTTCTGATATCCTTATCATTTACAGTAGGGGGTACATTATCCCCTTATAATACATGAGTGATACTCAGAGTTCCCTGTATAACTCAGCCTGCAGCCTTGTGCCTTTATATGGGGGGCACAGAACCCCTCAGTGACTGCTAATATCCTTATCATTTACAGTAGGGGGTACATTATCCCTTATAATACATGAGTGATACTCAGAGTTCCCTGTATAACTCAGCCTGCAGCCTTGTGCCTTTATATGGGGGGCACAGAACCCCTCAGTGACTGCTAATATCCTTATCATTTACAGTAGGGGGTACATTATCCCTTATAATACATGAGTGATACTCAGAGTTCCCTGTATAACTCAGCCTGCAGCCTTGTGCCTTTATATGGGGGGCACAGAACCCCTCAGTGACTGCTAATATCCTTATCATTTACAGCAGGGGGTACATTATCCTTTATAATACACTAATGATACACACTGGAGACATCACATCACAGTCCAAAATAGCATTTTATTGTTCCGTAAGGCACAATGAATTGTATGTAAAAAGATTATTATGGGATAAGCACAGACCCGACTGTGAATCAATTCCCTGAGTACAGGGGGAAATGGAATGAGATACCAGGGCCGTATGTAGGACAGTACTAGTAGCCTCTCGCTATAAAGAGGATCAGTGATTGGAGGAAAACGCAGCTACAAAAATACGATCATCGAGGCAGATTTTTCAACTGGAGTTTAAAAGCTAATGATTGGCTGAGCTGAAAGAGATAACAGAGAAGGGTGTGAATGGGTTGGATATATGGCACTCTCTGAAACCTGAACTGTAAGTCTCTCACCCAGTGTGGCAGTTTAGTGGTTACTGAGATTTGGCCACACTCGTGTATAACCAACTTGGCCACTGACCAATCACTGTGAGAAAGTGCAATCCAGTACTGGAACGGAACATGGCCTGGGTAGGCCCACACTCGGGAGAAAGGGCCTGGTTCTGAAACAACCCACTGAGTTCTGAAGGATTAGAGCTGCCCAACCTGGAGCCTACGCGACCACAAAGCACACAATCCCTCTACTGGCAATTGTTCTAGAACTTGTAGCCCAACGTCTGGAGGGTTCCAGGTCACTCAAACTTGAGTTTAATTAGTAAACGAGCCTAATAATAAGGCACAATCTAATGGCAGAACTTTAAAGGAGAAGGAAAGGCTAATAAAGAGTTAATCCCAAGCTGCAGGCATACCTTCAGTTCTCTCAATAGTGCCCTTAAGTCTCCCCATATTTCTCCCGTTCAGATGATCAGAAGCCAAACAGGAAGAAAAAACGCTGAGCTGTGTAAAGAAAGTTCCCATAATGCCTCACTCCTGCACCGATACCCAGACCAAGTGAACATGCTCAGTTAGTAAGACTAGGGGGGAAGATTTACTAATCCACGAATGTGAATCCCGAAAGGGAAAAAATCGGATTGGAAACAAAAACTTTGCGACTTTTTCGTTGTCGCCGCGATTTTTCGTATTTGTCGTGACTTTATTGTTGCGGCCGCGGCTTTATCGTATTTTGCGCGACTTTTTAGTATTGAGCGATTGTAAACGGCGGAAAAACCAATCCGATTTTTTCGCGATGGCGACGAAAAAGTCGCAGAAAATATACGAAAAAGTCACGGCGGTGACGAAAAAGTTGCGACAGATATGAAAAAATTGCAATGGCGACAGAAAAGTCGCAAAAATACCGATCATTACAAAAAAAAAAAACGCATTCGGACGCCTTCGGACCGTTCGTGGACGTTGACATGGTCCCCGAACTGACGGACGCCTATACCCGTCGTTATAACTCGACCGAATTAGTCCGATATCACCCACCCATAGGGGAGCAGAAGATCTGCTCGCTTGGCCACCTTTAGTCACCTCATATGATTATTAGGAAGCAGCGCATAAGGCACAGAGGTTTAAATGGGATATGTAACGGGCGTAGCGTAGGAACCCATAGCAACCAATCAGCAGTTCGCTGTTCGGCTATGAACTCTGCATCTATAATTATTACTTTTCCCCACTGTAGAACATTTTCTAACCCCCTATAGAAACATAACAAAAACCTTCCATACAACCCCGTAGGCGGGGATATCGGGAGAAGATCTAACGGGCGTAGTGTAGGAACCCATAGCAACCAATCAGCAGTTCGGTGTTCCGCTATGAACTCTGCATCTATAATTATTACTTTTCCCCACTGTAGAACATTTTCTAACCCCCTATAGAAACATAACAAAAGCCTTCCATACAACCCCGTAGGTGGGGATATCGGGAGAAGATCTAATGGCCGTAGTGTAGGAACCCATAGCAACCAATCATAGAACTTGCCCTTCCAATTGGAACTCATTGGTGCTTCAGCTGTTGATTAGCTAAGTAGGGCTGTCAGAATCCTACAGCAGTAGCCAGAGAAGCCAAGATGGCTACTCTAATCAGCACTTCCTGGATCCCCAGTGCGCGATTCATATTTAGGCACCACCCACTAGAGGCCGGCAGCTGTGCATCGGCCAATGGGTTTTGGCCTTATGGTGAGACCAGGGATAGACTATATATAGGACATTATATTTCCTAACTGGAAATGATTCTAAACTGATCTTTGTTGACGATCTGGAAGTTGAGTTCCCTGTAGGATGTAGGATCGGCTTTCCTAAAACTCTTACAGGCCTCGTATATCTTCTCCAGCACGGGGGGCAAGGGTTCAAATCCCGCAGTCTCCTCTAGGCAGCGGTTATACTTCCACTGGTCCCTTTCTAGTCGGTGCAAGTACTTAAGGGGCAGTCCATCTCGCAGGTGTTTCTTCAGCTCTTCGCGGGACTCCGACAGCATTTGGCTGGGCCGGGGCAACTGGCATTTACCCTCGAGCACCGCCAGGAAGAACAGAGCCTGACAGTTGAACAGCGGGAAGGGAACGACTTTTTTACAAGCCCCAATAAAGCACAAGGTGGGATAACGGGCATGGATCAGGTGCTTGTAGAGCGGTGGGAGGTGGCCTTGGCCCATATCTGGACCTAAGAACTCATCATCTTCCAATAGATTAAATGGTTGGGGATTGTTGTTTGCACCCAGTGATTCCTGGGAAGATGCCAGATGTCCATTACTTCTTGCCGGTACCAGAAATGGGTAGTTGTATTTGTACCCGGTGCAGAATATTAAAGTATCTGCCTTTAGTTCAGTCCCATCCGAACAGGTCAAAGTATGGGGGGCAGCATGGACCACAGCAGGGGCCAAGGATACATTTTTGGGCAGAGTCCACTGAAGGGGGGAACCCCGGTGGCTTAGCGTGACCTCCTTGGCATAGGAAGCCAGCTCCATGGCAATGTCAACCCCAGAAGGGCCTGAACCCAAAAGAACCACGGAACGGGAGGAGAAGACCTCGGGGTACCGGTAGACATGACTGTGCAGAACCTGGCCTGAAGAAAGGCAAAAATAAAATTAAATCCTTGACTTCTTTTAATTCAACAGAACAGGGACGCCATCAGGGGGGCACAGGGGCCCGGGCAATTTTACCATTAAATGGGGCCCATCCGTGCTACAGTTTTCTTAGTAGCTCAGGCCCCCGCCATTGGTGGTAAGTGGGTAATCCTATTGGGGGTGGAGCTGGAGGATGCTGGGGAGGATGCTGGGAGGGGAGCTGGAGGATGCTGGGAGGGGAGCTGGAGGATGCTGGGAGGGTGCCCTGGCACCACTGCAAAACATAACCCCTAGCTACCAATGTTTTAGGGGGGCATTGACTACCAATGTTTAAGGGGGCCCTGGCTACCAATGTCTGTGTGTCCTTTGTACTGATGGGAGGGGTTACTGGGGGAGGGGCCATTGGGGGGCGGAGTGTGGGAGGGGGGGGGCCCAGAAATTTTGTTTTGAGGGGCCCCGTGATTTCTGATGGCGGCCCTGCAACAGAACCCTAAGTATGCCCCTTTAATCGTGCCAACCATGGCAATAGCTGGCTTATTCACAGCACCAACTGCTCACCTTGAAACGTTTCCATTCCAGCGATGTCTGGGATATAGGGCTTAGAGTAGTGTCTATGGCAAAAGGAACAGTGAAGGGTTATTAAAGGGTAAGCAAACTCTAAATAAACATTAATAAAAGTTCAGAAGAGCACTGTGTCTTACCCCGCACAAACCATCACAGCCTCAAACCTCTGCGTCACAGGATGCGCGTCACCCTGGGTGCGGAACGTCACCTCCCACGGGACCTGTACAGAATCCCCGTCCCCCAGTACTGGAGAAATCACCTCCACCGTGCAGTTGAACTACAGTAAAACGCAGAAGGGAGAATCATAAATCTTTAATATCTAGCTCTCGCCATACTAAAGCCTCCTGCAACCTTCCCATTGCCAAACTGCCCTCACCCGTATGTGTGGGCGTATTCCCAGTTTGTCTGTGTAATCCTCCAGGTACTCCAGCACCTTGGAATGATGAGGGAATGAAGGGACAGAGGGGTCAAAGCTGAAATCGGGGAACTCCATGATTTCTTTGGGCAGATTAGTCCTGTGAGGGAAGACATAGTAAGAAACTTGGCTGCCAGTTCTCATTGGCTCCCAGACACCGTCAGTCCATTTCAAAACACAAAAGCAGGACATTTTAGATCCCCCCCCAATCATGCCCATTAGTTATTCTCTACTAAGTACCTGAGGTCTCTGTACATGCTGGAGTGGACATGGGAGTTGGTCTCTGAACCCTCTGTATACACCCAGGTGCCCCCCACTTGCCCCGTCGTCTCAAATACAACTGGAGCTTCATAGATTGAAGGCCTCGCCAGGAGGTTATGGGCACAGCACAGGCCAGCAGCGCCTGCTCCAATCACAGCCACTCGGAGTTTCCCTGAGGCCATCTTCATGAGGTTAATTCTGTTAGTGGGAAAAGGAAGCACACGATTGGTTACTATCAGTTTCAGGACATGAGTAAATAAGTTCGGTATCTTTGCAGTCAGCCATTGTGTTTCCAATCCAAACCCCTACAATTCAACGTAATCCATGAGAGAAACGTATAATGAAGCAGTAGCATTCTGCTAATGAACCAGATAAAAGTGAATGTAGGACAGGCCAGACCGGGGGTGAGTGAGTGTAGGACAGGCCAGACCGGGGGTGAGTGAGTAGGACAGGCCAGACCGGGGGTGAGTGAGTGTAGGACAGGCCAGACCGGGGGTGAGTGAGTGTAGGACTGGCCAGACCGGGGGTGAGTGAGTGTAGGACTGGCCAGACCGGGGTGAGTGAGTGTAGGACTGGCCAGACCGGGGGTGAGTGAGTGTAGGACAGGCCAGACCGGGGGTGAGTGAGTGTAGGACTGGCCAGACCGGGGGTGAGTGAGTGTAGGACTGGCCAGACCGGGGGTGAGTGAGTGTAGGACTGGCCAGACCGGGGGTGAGTGAGTGTAGGACAGGCCAGACCGGGGGTGAGTGAGTGTAGGACTGGCCAGACCGGGGGTGAGTGAGTGTAGGACTGGCCAGACCGGGGGTGAGTGAGTGTAGGACTGGCCAGACCGGGGGTGAGTGAGTGTAGGACTGGCCAGACCGGGGGTGAGTGAGTGTAGGACTGGCCAGACCGGGGGTGAGTGAGTGTAGGACAGGCCAGACCGGGGGTGAGTGAGTGTAGGACTGGCCAGACCGGGGGTGAGTGAGTGTAGGACGGGCCAGACCGGGGGTGAGTGAGTGTAGGACAGGCCAGACCGGGGGTGAGTGAGTGTAGGACAGGCCAGACCGGGGGTGAGTGAGTGTAGGACTGGCCAGACCGGGGGTGAGTGAGTGTAGGACTGGCCAGACCGGGGGTGAGTGAGTGTAGGACTGGCCAGACCGGGGGTGAGTGAGTGTACAGTCCAACTGTACCTGTGCATCCATCAGCGCTGCAGAACACACTGGCACAAATACTTATTAATAAGCAATAATTAACACAACTGTCAGTCATTCTCTCTAAACGAGGAAAATTCTGCATCTCTAGCAGACTTGCTCTCTCTTTCAGAGGTGACAACAGCAATGTCAGAGAATAAATGTCTGAAGTGTTGCAACTCTTAAGGTGCCCATACACTATAAGATCCGCTCGCTTGGCGATGTCGCCATGCGAGCGGATCTTCACCCGATATCCCCACCTACGGGTGGGCGATATCGGGTAGGAAGGGACTTGAAAAAAACGATCGGATTACATTTGAGCTTATGGGGCAGTCGGTTCGGGGACCGCATCAACGAGCCGATGTGGTCCCCGATCCGACCGGATTTTCTAACCTGGCAGATCGATATCTGGCCAATTTCAGGCCAGATATCAGTCAGCCAGGCAGCTCTGTTCTGCCCATACACGGGCCGATTAGCTGCCGAATCGGTCCAAGGGACCCATATCAGCAGCTATAGTCGGCCCGTGTATGGGGACCTTTAGATTCAGTATCTACGAAAAAAGCCAGTGGTGCCACTCCCCCAGGAACACACAAGAGATATATATATACGTTTATGGCAGGGAGAGCTCTGCCCTGAGACCCAGTTACACACACAGCTCTGTACGTACCTTCCCTCCGGCACCAACACTTCCTGCCTCTCTCTCTCTCTCTCTCGTTGGACATTGATCCTTTCACCCCTGTCCCAGCGCAAGTCACTCATTCACTATTCACAGCTTCACGCTCAGGGGCAGTCTCACACAGGGCACCTCAGGGGGCAGTCTCACACAGGGCACCTCAGGGGGCAGTCTCACACAGGGCACCTCAGGGGGGCAGTCTCACACAGGGCACCTCAGGGGGGCGGTCTCACACAGGGCACCTCAGGGGGGCGGTCTCACGCAGGGCACCTGAGGGGGGCGGTCTCATGCAGGGCGCCTCAGAGGGGCGGTCTCACGCAGGGCACCTCAGGGGGGCAGTCTCACACAGGGCACCTCAGGGGGGCAGTCTCACACAGGGCGCCTCAGGGGGGCGGTCTCACACAGGGCGCCTCAGGGGGGCGGTCTCACGCAGGGCACCTCAGGGGGGCAGTCTCACACAGGGTGCCTCAGGGGGGCGGTCTCACACAGGGCACCTCAGGGGGGCAGTCTCACACAGGGCACCTCAGGGGGGCAGTCTCACACAGGGCACCTCAGGGGGCAGTCTCACACAGGGCACCTCAGGGGGACAGTCTCACACAGGGCACCTCAGGGGGGCAGTCTCACACAGGGCACCTCAGGGGGGCAGTCTCACACAGGGCACCTCAGGGGGGCAGTCTCACACAGGGTGCCTCAGGGGGGCAGTCTCACACAGGGCACCTCAGGGGGGCAGTCTCACACAGGGCACCTCAGGGGGGCAGTCTCACACAGGGCACCTCAGGGGGGCAGTCTCACACAGGGCACCTCAGGGGGGCAGAAGAGTGAGGGACAGAATTCCCTTAACAAATAAATGCCCCAGCCTTGTGTCTGCCCCTGGTTCTGCCAGTGTTGGTTCCTAGCTCAGTGTAGAACTATCTAGAAGGCACAATGCTTGCTGGTTACTGACTGCACAGAGGAACATTCTAACAGGCCTGTGTAGTAACTGACATAAAGGTCTCTCAGCGTGATACTCGCTGGCCAATCAGAGACCGGCTTTCAGTAGCCTATCTGCAGCGGAACAGGAATACTAACAGCTGATTGGTTGCTATGGCTACAAGGCTCTACCATTCCCCAGGATCTCTATAAAGTTCCCTGTCACAGCTGTTAGCTTGTACCAGTAGGAGAGTAAGCACACAAACATGGGCACTCAGGCAGAGCCATAGCCAAACTGCAGCTGTTGCAGAACTACAAAGTTCCCCAGATAGGAACGTGCTAGACCATTATGGCACCCCCTGTATTAAAGGCGAGTTGGAGATGCCAGGGCATAGATAGAGGGATGGTACAGCAGCAACAATTCCCATGTAAACTCACCCACCCCGAATTAAAACGTGACCGGCAGCGGACGGGGCCATGGCAGGAAGTCAGCTCACACGGCGCAAAGCATCCTGGGGCTTGTAGTTTGGAACAGTGATTCGGGCGGAAGTTGCGGCGCAGAGGCGTATAGGCTGCCTATTGGTCTCATTACCGGCACACACAGGGAGCAGTGCGCTATAGCTGGGCTCTGTCTGGCCTGGCAGGGGCTGTACCAATTACCTGCCTGTGGGAAAGGGCCCAGGGGGTGGGAGCGGGGGTAGTAAAAGTGTCAGGGGTGTGGGGCAAGGTAATAGTGCGGAATAGTACAGGTACCCAAAGTATGGGAGGGTAATGGGTAACACTGCAGTAATACCCTGTCCATGGATATGTAACCCTTTCTTGGCTGTAACAAGCCAACAGCATGGCTAGATAGGCCTAGAACATGGGGTACACGTGACTCAGTCCTTCAGGATGGGCCTTCGCTATGTGGGAGTAACCAAACGGAGCTAGGGTGTAGTGCAACTACAACCCACTGTAGCTGTGTGCAGTGCAGAATAACAAATGGGCGCCAGAAGGTTCTTGCAGTTTAACAGTAGAACTGGTTTATTTTCAGCAACAAGTAACTTGCAGGGTTATGCAATATACTCACACATCAGTTAGCATAGCAGTCTCTGGGGACAGCACAGAGAGGGGGCACACCCGCTCCTCCCAACTCCCCTTGAGCCCGGGCAGGATCAGTGCCACCGGTTCAGTTGCTCACTCTGTGGAACAGCTAGCTGGGTACCCCACTCCTCAGGCCCCACGGCAACTTTGGATCAGGGTTCAAACTACCTGCCTCCTAGGTCTAAACCGTGGCCCTACACTAAGGCAACAGGGCCTGTCTGGGACTCCCACAGCTACTTTCCTCTGAGCCAAACTGCTCCCTTCCCTCACTATCTCACTTTCCTACAAAGTGCTCCCCAAAACCTGCTCTCTAACTGCTCCTCATTCACGGGGTCCCTGTCCCCGACTTCACCAGAGTGGCTGACACACTCTGGGGCACATGGCTTTACTGGGGCCTAGTTCTTCTCCCTCCAGCACAGTGCTCCTTCCCCTGTGAGCACAGGCAGCCAAAGAGGCAGACCCACCCCCTGCTAAACACTATATCAGAGTGCCAAGGGAGGGGTCTCCCTGTTACCCAATAATCACACATCTGAACTCAAAACTGATACAGGGGTCTTTGCCCAGTAACAGCACAAAACCAGGAAGCTGCAGGGCTTAAAGCCATAGGGACTAGTTAACCCTATGGGTCCCTACAGATATTATAAGTACCACAGTACAGGGAGAATCCATAGGCAAGACTAACACAGTACCCTGCCTATAGGAATATTACAAGTACCCAGGGTATGGGGGGTTGTAATATTCCTATAGGCAGGGTATTGTGTCAGTACACCCCCCCCATACCCTGGGTACTTGTAATATTCCTATAGGCAGGGTACTGTGTCAGTACAACCCCCCCCCCATACCCTGGGTACTTGTAATATTCCTATAGGCAGGGTATTGTGTCAGTACACCCCCCCCCCCCCCCCCCCCCCATACCCTGGGTACTTGTCATATTCCTATAGGCAGGGTATTGTGTCAGTACAACCCCCCCCCCCCATACCCTGGGTACTTGTAATATTCCTATAGGCAGGGTATTGTGTCAGTACACCCCCCCCCATACCCTGGGTACTTGTAATATTCCTATAGGCAGGGTACTGTGTCAGTACAACCCCCATACCCTGGGTACTTGTAATATTCCTATAGGCAGGGTATTGTGTCAGTACACCCCCCCCCCCATACCCTGGGTACTTGTAATATTCCTATAGGCAGGGTATTGTGTCAGTACACCCCCCCCCATACCCTGGGTACTTGTAATATTCCTATAGGCAGGGTACTGTGTCAGTACAACCCCCCATACCCTGGGTACTTGTAATATTCCTATAGGCAGGGTACTGTGTCAGTACAACCCCCCCCCCCATACCCTGGGTACTTGTAATATTCCTATAGGCAGGGTACTGTGTCAGTACAACCCCCCATACCCTGGGTACTTGTAATATTCCTATAGGCAGGGTATTGTGTCAGTACAACCCCCCCCCCCATACCCTGGGTACTTGTAATATTCCTATAGGCAGGGTATTGTGTCAGTACAACCCCCCCCCCATACCCTGGGTACTTGTAATATTCCTATAGGCAGGGTATTGTGTCAGTACACCCCCCCCCCCCATACCCTGGGTACTTGTAATATTCCTATAGGCAGGGTATTGTGTCAGTACAACCCCCCCCCCCCATACCCTGGGTACTTGTAATATTCCTATAGGCAGGGTATTGTGTCAGTACAACCCCCCCCCCCCATACCCTGGGTACTTGTAATATTCCTATAGGCAGGGTATTGTGTCAGTACACCCCCCCCCCCCATACCCTGGGTACTTGTAATATTCCTATAGGCAGGGTATTGTGTCAGTACAACCCCCCCCCCCCCCCCATACCCTGGGTACTTGTAATATTCCTATAGGCAGGGTATTGTGTCAGTACAACCCCCCCCCCCATAACCCTGGGTACTTGTAATATTCCTATAGGCAGGGTATTGTGTTAGTACAACCCCCCCCCCCCATACCCTGGGTACTTGTAATATTCCTATAGGCAGGGTATTGTGTCAGTACACCCCCCCCCCCCCATACCCTGGGTACTTGTAATATTCCTATAGGCAGGGTATTGTGTTAGTACAAGTACCCAAGACCATGCTTTTAATAGTGCAGTGACTGGTGCTCAGGATAAGGAGATTTTATACTCACCGGAAAATCCTTTTCTCGTAGGCCCGAACTGTCAGTGCAGAACGTGTGGGTTTTGTCTGTGATCACCTCTGGAGGCAGGACAGAAATTTGAACTTAATGGCTCCTGGTCCCTCCCACTGTATATAAGGCTCGTCTCCACCCTCACTCCTCAGTTCTGTTGGTAAGCTCAGTCGGTGGAGACAGTACAGATAGAAGGAAGGCCAAGAGACATCAGGTAGAAAGATAGCGAGAAAGAGGTCCCGGTGCCCATACTAAATCAGCCTGGGTGGGACTTACTGCACTGACAGTTCGGGCCTACGAGAAAAGGATTTTCCGGTGAGTATAAAATCTCCTTTTCTCTAGCGGCCCTCCTGTCAGTGCAGACGTTAGGGGACGTTCCAAAGCTGTCCCTTAACTGGGTGGGTAAAACTGTTAGTATGCCGTGGCTAGTGTTCCTGGCACTATGCCACAGCCGCTTGTAGAACTTTTTGGCCAAACACGGCCGGTTGAGAAGCGTAAACATTTAACTTAATAAAAGTATTTGGTGAGACCCAAGTGGCTGCTCGGCAGATCTGGTCTGCGGTTGCCAAGTTCTGCAGTGCCCATGAGGTACTCTGTGCCCGTGTAGAGTGGGCTTTCACTGCGAACGGTCTAGGCACATTTGTTCTGTCGTATGCTGTATGGATAGTTTCAACTAGCCAACGGGCTATAGTCCTTTTTGATACAGCTCTTCCTTTTTGTGTAGTCGAATATGATAATAGGAGGCTCTCTGATTGTCTATAGTCTGCCGATCTTTTTAAGTAAATCCGGAGTGCCCGGACCACGTCTAATTTATGAAGCAGTCTCTCCTTCTCATTTGACGGTTTTGGACAGAAGGAAGGTAAAATTATGTCTTGGTTCATATGACGTTCTGTAACTACCTTCGGCAGGAACCCCGGTGAGGTCCTGAGTACTGCCTTGTCATGGTGAAGTGTGAGCCATGGTTCCTTGCTGGATAGTGCCGCCAACTCGGACACTCGTTTAGCTGACGTAATCGCTATTAGGAAAGTCACTTTAAATGATAGCCACTTTAGCTCACATGATGATAAAGGCTCAAAAGGTGGTTGTTGTAGTGCAGATAGGACTAGTGGTAAATTCCATGTTGCTAGGGGTTCTCTGAGGGGTGGTCGTGTTCTGGTAACACCCCTGATAAATTGTTGGATTGTAGGATCTTCAGCCCATTTAGAATGTGTCAGTGCTGTGATTGCTGAGATCTGGGTCTTTAGGGTGCGTAAACCCAGTCCTTTCTGAAACCCCTCCGTCAGGAATTCCACCACCTCGATTGTGGAAATATCCTTCCAAGAAATGTCCCTGTGTCTGCACCAGTTTAGGAGGGTCCTCCAGACCCTATGATACGTTTTGTCTGTAGATTGCTTGCGGGCTCGTAAGAAGATTTTTATGGCGTTCTGTGAAAATCCTTGTCGCTGCCACCACTCGGTTTCAAGAGCCACGCAGTTAATCGGAGCATCTGCAAGTTGGGGTGCTTTATTGGCCCTTGAGATAAGAGGTCGGGTCGAAGGGGTAGTCGCCAGGGCCTGGCAATTGACAATTTGATGAGATCTGAGTACCAAACTCTGTTCGGCCAGTCCGGGGCTATGAGTATTGTGACCGTGCTGGACTGTTTCAATTTCTTGATTACCCTGGGTAAGATGGGTAGTGGTGGGAATGCATATACCATCCTGAAGTTCCATGGTATCACTAGTGCGTCCACAAACGCCGCCCTTGGATCTCTTGTTCTGGCACAGTAAAGTGGTAGCTTTGCGTTGTGCCTTGATGCCAATATGTCTATTTCCGGTGTCCCCCACCTGCGAATTAGTTGTTGGAAGACCTCCTCGTTGAGTGACCATTCCCCGTGGTCGATGGTTGTTCTGCTCAGATAGTCCGCTTCCCAGTTCAGTACCCCTGGTATGAAGACTGCAGAGATGCTCGGTACTGTGCGTTCTGCCCAGGTAAGTATCCTGGAGGCCTCCTGCATAGCCATTTTGCTGTGTGTGCCTCCTTGTTTGTTGATGTAAGCTACTGCAGTTGCATTGTCGGATTGTACTCGGACTGCCTGAGCTTGTAGAATTGTTGACCAGTTCTCTAGTGCTAGAGCAATTGCTCTGAGTTCTAGTACATTGATAGGTAATTGGCTTTCCTCTCTGGACCAGGTGCCCTGGAGTGTGAGATTTTTGTACACTGCCCCCCATCCTCTGAGGCTGGCATCGGTGGTTACCACTTCCCAGGTAGCGGTTGTCCAACTCCTTCCTTGTTGGAGGTTGTCGTTCTCCGTCCACCAGAGAAGACTGGTCCTGGTTGTCTGAGTAATATGGATCTCCTGTTGTAGGTTCTGGTGGTTCTTGTTCCAGCACCTCAGGAAATTGAGCTGTAATGGTCTGAGGTGAAATTTGGCGAATGGTACTGCTTCCAGGGTGGATACCATGAGACCCAGGAGGCATAGACAATCCTCTGCTGAGGTCTTGTTCTTGGTCAGGAAGGCTCGAGTTGTCAAGATTAATGTGTTGATCTTGTCTTGGGTTAGGAAGACTTTCTGTGTCTTGGAGTCGAAAATTAGGCCCAGGAATAGTATCGTCTGGGATGGTGTTAGAGAGCTCTTGCGGTGGTTGATCAACCATCCGTGTTGCGTTAGGACTTGAAGACACAGGGTGGTGTCCTTTACTGCTTGTTGTGCCGTGGGTGCTTTTATTAACAGGTCGTCCAGATATGGTATGATGTGTACTCCCAGGGTTCTCAGGTATGCCACTATTGGTGCAAGGACTTTGGTAAAAATTCGTGGTGCGGTACATAGCCCAAAGGGTAGTGCTGTGAACTGGTAGTGTGAATTGTTGATTGCAAATCTGAGGTATTTGCGTGACGCTGGGTATATTGGTATGTGTAAGTAGGCGTCTTGTAGATCTATTGTCGTCATGAAGATTTGAGGTTCCATGGCGGCTACTACTGATCTTACGGATTCCATTTTGAATCTTTGGTTTAGGACCATTGGGTTTAGTGGTTTCAAGTTGAGGACTGGTCTGAAGGATCCCTCCTTCTTTCGTACCAGGAACAGGTTGGAATAGAAACCCCTGTATCTGTGGTGTTCCGGGACATCCTCTATTACTCCTGAAAGTAGTAGGGTATTTACCGCTTGTTGAAGCAAGTGTTGTTTGTGCGGTGCAGTGGATGATGGGAGAAACCTTCCCTGTGGAAGCTGTGGGGTGAAAGGGATTCTGTAGCCTTGGCTGATTATAGATAGTACCCACTTGTCCGTAACGTGTGTTTCCCATGTTCCCAGAAATTGTTGTAATCTGCCCCCAACGTTTTGTATCCCCGGTGGTCTGATTGAGTCAGGCTGAATTGGGTTTGGTCGCATTTGGTTTCTTGGTATTGCTGCGGGCGTGCTGCTGCCATGTGGGTCTGCCACGTCTTGCTCCCTGATCAGCTGGGGAGCTCCTGAATCCTGAACGAGAGGGCCGAAATGGTCTCGATTGTGAGTTCCATCCTCTCCTCCCAGAATATCTGTTAGAGGAATCAAATTTTTGTTTCTTGCCGGTAGGTAGGAAAGTGCTTTTCCCCCCAGTAACGTCAGATATGATTTGTTTTAAGTCAGGTCCGAATAAGGACTCCCCTGTAAATTTCAGTGATAGTAACCTCATCTTAGAAGCAGTGTCTCCCGACCAATGCCTTAACCACAGGGCTCGGCGGGCCACCACTGCGTTGGAAGTCGCTTTGGCTGCTAATCTGGTAATTTCTAGAGCAGATTCTGCCAGAAATGACAAGGTGGTGGATAGTTTGTCCACCTCCAGCTGTAACTGTTGTTTAGATGATGGTGGATGGCGTGCTAACTCCAAGGCCCAATGTCTGGCTGTTCGGGCTAAGCCTGCTGATGCCACTGCGGGTCTAAGGATTGCTGCTGCTTGTGTATAGGAGCGTTTTAGAATGGATTCCATCCTGCGGTCTAAGGGATCTTTAAATGCTGCCTCCTCAGCTGGTATGGCGGTTTGTCTAGATAGCCTGGCTACTGCGGAATCAACCTTGGGTGCTCTATCCCACTTCTTTTGGTGTTCCTCTGGCACAGGGTATGTTTTGAAAAATCTTTGGGTGAGTGCAATTCGGCGCTCCGGTTGGGCCCACTCTGCCTCATTTGCCTGTGTGAGGGAATTGAACACTGGGAAAGCTAATTTGGACTTTTTTTGAACTCCCAAAAGTTTATCAGCCCTAGATAGGGGTACAGTCTCATCCTTAATCTCTAGTGTCTGCATCATCTCCCTTAGTAACCTTTTTGAGGTTTCTGGGGAGGCAGAGGATGTTCCCTCTTCGTCCGAGTCTGACTCTGACTGGGGTTGTGAATGTGTTGAAAAATCCGAATTCTGACTGAGTAATTCGTCTGCCTCTGAGTCTGAGGCTAGCCCCTCTTCTGATTCTGAGGAGGAAGGTAAGGTGACTGTGGCTTTGCGCTTCCTATTATCTCGGGCTTTAGTCTGCCCCCCCTGAGCTTGTGGTGGTTGTACTGTATTCATGATCCACTGTAGGAATTCCCCAAACTGGGCTGGTACTTGGTTAGAAGTATGGGCCAGCGGATTATCCTCCCAGGGCATGGGTATAGGTGCCTGTGCTATAGGTGGCTGGTCAGTGGCTGGAGTTGGTAATGGGGAGTTAGCCTGAGGGGTGTTTGGCAGTGAGGCTGAATCCTGAGCCTGTAATGCTTGTGGGGAGAGTATAGGTGGCTCAGCTACAGAAGGAGTCTGTGAGGCAGGTTTGCAGTCAGAACAATAATTTCTCTCTGATTTTCTCAGGGAGTGCTTACATACCTTGCACTTAGGTAGTTTGTCTGGTTTTTTCTGTTTTTTTGCTGATTGTATGACCTCTCTGAGGTCCTTGAGTGAATCAGCCTTCTCCATGCTGTTCTTATGTTGCTTATTGTGAATAAGGGCTCTCTTGCAATTATCGAGTGCTCCTTTAGTGGGGGAGAGGAGATCTGCAGCTTCTTGTTATAATGCTGCCTGTAATGGCGCTGTGTGCCTGCAGTACAGGGGCGCCTAGAGTGACGTCATCGCGCGACGTTTGGCGCGAATCCCAGGAGCGCGTTCACGTAGGACGCGCATTCACCAGTACCCGGAAGGGCGCCTAGAGTGACGTCATCGCGCGACGTTTGGCGCGAATCCCAGGAGCGCGTTCACGTAGGGCGCGCATTCCCCAATACCCGGAAGTGCGCTCGTGGCGCTGATACTACGAACGGGACTTTCTCCCGCGTTAGTCAGGTAGGGCTCGCTCTGTTTATCGATATATGGCCCAGGGAACTTACCTCTCCGTTTTTTATATATTATAACGCTGCCATTTCAGCGCCTCCTGCTGTGGACCAGCGTTGGGGGTTACACTTCTGGGCAGCTCTGCGTACCCTGTGTATTGCCCCTACAAGCACTTATGGGGGTAGCTCTGCGTACCCAAGTGCAATCAATTGGCATCTGCCAGCACCTCAATGGACAGCTCTGCGTGTCCCAGTGCACATGATGTGATGTAATCCACACTTGTAGTGGCAGCTCTGCGTGCCCAAGTGTCAGTGTCCCACTAGAACAGCTATGTGTCCTAGTATATTTCTTGTGTTAATAGGTATAAAATAAAATAAAAAATGATATATGTAACTGTCCTACACCTCCGAGGCAGGACAAAGAACTGAGGAGTGAGGGTGGAGACGAGCCTTATATACAGTGGGAGGGACCAGGAGCCACTAAGTTCAATTCTCTGTCCTGCCTCCAGAGGTGATCACAGACAAAACCCTAACGTCTGCACTGACAGGAGGGCCGATAGAGAAATGGGGTATACTTGGGTAACAGTGCAACAGTAACCTACAGAGCCTGGAGCTCAGAATGGCATCTGTACCTTGCCCCTAGGGTAATATAACCATACTGAAACTGGCACTCAGGATATGGAGTATCTGTGAGTAACCCCTGCAGCATCACCCTGCCCCTAGGGTAATATAACCATACTCCTGGCACTCAGGCAATGGAGTATCTGTGAGTAACCCCTGCAGTTATCCCCCTGCCCCTAGGGTAATATAACCATACTGAGACTGGCACTCAGGCAATGGAGTATCTGTGAGTAACCCCTGCAGTTATCCCCCTGCCCCTAGGGTAATATAACCATACTGAGACTGGCACTCAGGCTATGGAGTATCTGTGAGTAACCCCTGCAGTTATCCCCCTGCCCCTAGGGTAATATAACCATACTGAGACTGGCACTCAGGCTATGGAGTATCTGTGAGTAACCCCTGCAGTTATCCCCCTGCCCCTAGGGTAATATAACCATACTCCTGGCACTCAGGCAATGGAGTATCTGTGAGTAACCCCTGCAGTTATCCCCCTGCCCCTAGGGTAATATAACCATACTGAGACTGGCACTCAGGCTATGGAGTATCTGTGAGTAACCCCTGCAGTTATCCCCCTGCCCCTAGGGTAATATAACCATACTGAGACTGGCACTCAGGCTATGGAGTATCTGTGAGTAACCCCTGCAGTATCCCCTTGCCCCTAGGGTAATATAACCATACTGAGACTGGCACTCAGGCTATGGAGTATCTGTGAGTAACCCCTGCAGTTATCCCCCTGCCCCTAGGGCAGGGGTAGGGAACCTTGGCTCTCCAGCTGTGATAAAACTACAAATCCCAGCAAGCATTTTCCTTAATTAACCATGACTGTGGCTGTCAGGCTCCTGCAATGCATTGTGGGACTGGTAGTTCCATAACAGCTGGAGAGCCAAGGTTCCCTACCCCTGCCCTAGGGTAATATAACCATACTGAGACTGGCACTCAGGCTATGGAGTATCTGTGAGTAACCCCTGCAGTATCCCCCTGCCCCTAGGGTAATATAACCATACCGAGACTGGCACTCAGGCTATGGAGTATCTGTGAGTAACCCCTGCAGTATCCCCTTGCCCCTAGGGTAATATAACCATACTGAGACTGGCACTCAGGCTATGGAGTATCTGTGAGTAACCCCTGCAGTATCCCCCTGCCCCTAGGGTAATATAACCATACTGAGACTGGCACTCAGGCTATGGAGTATCTGTGAGTAACCCCTGCAGTATCCCCCTGCCCCTAGGGTAATATAACCATACTGAGACTGGCACTCAGGCTATGGAGTATCTGTGAGTAACCCCTGCAGTTATCCCCCTGCCCCTAGGGTAATATAACCATACTGAGACTGGCACTCAGGCTATGGAGTATCTGTGAGTAACCCCTGCAGTATCCCCCTGCAGTATCCCCCTGCCCCTAGGGCAGGGGTAGGGAACCTTGGCTCTCCAGCTGTTATGGAACTACCAGTCCCACAATGCATTGCAGGAGTCTGACAGCCACAGTCATGGTTAATTAAGGAAAATGCTTGCTGGGATTTGTAGTTTTATCACAGCTGGAGAGCCAAGGTTCCCTACCCCTGCCCTAGGGTAATATAACCATACTCCTGGCACTCAGACATATTACCTGCTCTGCTGCAGCGCTTATCTACTAACAGCACAACGCAGGTATGGGTTCCATTGCATTTAATTAACTCTGCGGAACATAGAAGTGCGACGCGTTCCGTACAGTACCTGTGGGAACATAAAAGAAATACACGTAAAGAGCAGTCATTTGGGCGGGCAATGTCCCCTCTCATTTCCTATTGGCTGCGTGAACATATTGAAGCGAGGTGAAAACGTGGGCAGAAAAATGGCTGTGTGAGCTAGCACTCCGTCTCTTTCTGCTTCAGGAGGTTCAAAGGGATCATAAAAGGGTTTAAGGGACAGAACTTTAACTCCTTCCAGTTCGGACCGGGTTGGTCCTCGGCTGTGTTCTGATTCGGTGGATTCGTCACTGTGTTATTCGAAGCAGAAAGGTCCCTCACCGTGGATTTTTCACCCAGAGGATTCTCCTGAGTGGTCCGCAATGGATTTTCCGGAGCATGTTGGTCACCCAAAGCAGCCTTCTGAGTTGGTGGGTCACATGATAGATTGTCCTTATCTCCCGCTGCATTTTGGGTGGAATGGTCACCTACTGAGTTGTCCTTAGCACTTGGTGGTGCAGTCTGATTGGACTGGTTGCCCACTGAACAAAGCTGGTCATCCACTGAATCCTCTGGAGAAGCGTGGCCATCGCCTGTATTCTCCTGCGTCACAGAGTCCGAGGATTGTGCCATGGAGTTGAGGCTTGAGTAGGCTTGGCGGAGGAATGATGCGAGAGGCTGCCAATCAAGCATCTGTACTTGGTCAGGGAGCGCGTGAAGGAGACAGAGCAGCACAGCAGATTCTGTAAAGGGGAAAAAAAAGAAGGATATTCTGCTGTGGAACTGCATTATGGGAACAAGTGCTTGGCCCTCTGTATGGGGGTGCGGTTTCCTATACAGAGGGAGCAGTGACCATAAAGATCTGCTTGTTTGGCCAGGTCCAGGGCTACCATCATGGGGGCACAGGGGGGACAGTTGTCCCGGGCCCGGCCAATCTTTTTAAAGGGGGCCCTGTCATCCGATTGGTGCGTATGTATGACGTCAGTACACACTGGGCGCAACCTTATAAAAGGGCCTGTCTTGTGGAGGAGCGAAGTTGTTGGAGCTGCAGTCACCACTGCCGCTGAAGAAGCAGAAGACGACTTCGGGAGGCACTGTCTATGGGGCAATTGGGGGCACTGTCTATGGGGGGCACTGTCTGTGGGGGAAATTGGGGGCACTGTCTGTGGGGGCAATTGGGGGCAATGTGGGGTACTATCCATGGGAGCACTGTGTATGGGGGTACTGTCTATGCGGCAATTGGGGGCACTGTATATGGGGGGCCGTGGCCAGCATAGCGTTAGGGGGGCCCTGGCCTGCATAGCGTAAGGGGGGGCCCTGGCCTGCACAGCGTAAGGGGGCACTGAGGTAGGGGGGCCCTAATACTTTTTAAGTCTGTGCGTCCTTTGTACTAATGGGAGGGGGGCCCAGAAAAGTTTGTTGTGAGGGGCCCCGTGATTTCTAATGGTGGCCCTGGCCAGGTCAGTGGTGTGCGTTGGCTCTGGGGCAACTATCAGATCACCTTTGGGACCAGAGGAAGGTCACTAACCAGAGGCCGCACAAAGGAGGACTGACACGTTCTGCTACCAATGGGATTTTTCTTGGCTCTATCAACACCTGAACGAGCCCTGGTTTCAGTTTATATGTTGGCCATTTTGGTACCATACATAGGATGTGTAGATGGTACCTAGTAGTCTATGGGCAGCTAACTACCTGGAGAGCAGGATCTCACCCGTATAGGTCTCCCCACTTACTCTAGAAGGGGGTACCTTCCCCTATCCCCCATCCTTACCCACTTTGGAGAGTTTGGGCAGCTCTTCCCCTTTGGCAGCTTTCGATAGGTACTTGTAAATCTTCTCATAGTCCAGCCCTGTCCATTGGTCTTCGGCATCATCCAGTGGCGGCGAGGGCTGAGATGCTGAGAGTCCGGGTGCCTCTGCTAGAGGTTCCTTTCTTTGACTATTTTCTACCGATCCATGGGATTTTTGCGGGTCATTGTGAGAGGCGGACTGTGTTTTGCCGTCGGGAAACCTACTAGGGATCGAGTGTTTTAAGCTGATGGGCTCTGTGGCTGCGATAGTCAGCATCTAGGAGACAAACATTGCGGTCAGGGTTGCCAGATTTATTTTTCCAAACCAGCCAAAGTCAGTTCTAAAACCAGCCCAAAACTAGCCAAAAGCCACTTCGAAAGTAGCCCAAAAACAGCTCAATGTGCAATGAAAAAATGGCTAAAAAATAAAAGTATATATAGGGAAAACCTGCGTTTTTAAAGCGTATAATCACTACCCATGCCCTGTGCCCCCTCTCCAGTTAATGGGATGGCTGATAATTCCCTCTGTGCCCAGTCCCGCTGGGAAGTCCCTACAGAATGTTGCATTAACCCCAGACATGATATACATATGGGTGTGTTTAACTACAACTCTCAGCAGCCCCAAGATATCCTAAGAGTTATAGCTTAAGGATCAACTGCAGAAAGTAACAAATGGCAGCCCCCCTACATCCCAGTAGAAAGTAATGGTACAATCTCATACCCTATAGAGCCTAAATAGAATAGAAATGGGAGCCTGTCGATACTGTCCAATTGCATGCTGGGTATTGTAGTTTTAAATTAAACCTAGCTGTAGGCTAATTGTTAGATACAAACTACATTACCCAGCATGCAGTGGAACACTAGGGGGAAAAAAAACTGTGGCTAGTTTCCAAACTACAAACCTGCCAAGGCTCCAAAAAATAGCCCAAAACTGTACCTTGGCGGGTTTGTACATTGGAAACCAGCCTGGGCTTTAAATTAGTAGCCCAATTTGGCGGAAAAACTGCCAACCTGGCAACCCTGATTGTGGTGAATATAAGCCCCTCCCTTAGCAAGAAGCACTGCAGTGCAGCAAAGGAAAGAAGGGGAGGGGTCCTTGGTACCTGGGAGAAAGCTGCCGTTAAAGCTTCTTCTGCAGGTTCTGACACGGTGCGCGCCATATCCGTCCACAGCTGCCAACAGAGGAGAAACAGGTTGAAATTGAAACGTGCAATAATGGAGAGAAAATACAGAGTATAGGTAGCTCTTCCTCCTTACATCTATAGGGGCCGGGCTTTGATTACACGTGGATCTCCTCTTGTGCACCCAGCGCTCATATTCCGTCTGTATGGCTTCCCGAGCAGCGCGGCCTCGCAGCCACGAGATGTAAGAAGCAACCTGAATCAGAGGGAGAGGTGTGTGTATGGGTGAAACGGAGATTTCATTACTAATTAGCATGTGATTATTAGGATTCGGTTCAGTATTGGCCCAATCCCTTAACATGGATTTGGGGGTTTGGCTGAACCCGAAAAAACCCGCCCTTACTTACCTTACTCCGGCCCTTACTTACCTTACTTAACTACTCCCTTATAACCTTACTCCCGTCCTTACCTGCCTGCCCTTACTTACTCCCTTACTTAGCTTACTCCTTTACTTACCTGCCCGCCCTTAGTTACTTCCTTTCTTCCGCCCTTACCTACTCCCTTATAACCTTACTCCTGCCCTTACCTACTCCCTTATAACCTTACTCCCGCCCTTACCTACTCCCTTATAACCTTACTCCCGCCCTTACCTACTCCCTTATAACCTTACTCCCGCCCTTACCTACTCCCTTATAACCTTACTCCTGCCCTTACCTACTCCCTTATAACCTTACTTCCTGCCCTTACCTACTCCCTTATAACCTTTACTCCCACCCTTACCTACTCCCTTATAACCTTACTCCCGCCCTTACCTACTCCCTTATAACCTTACTCCCGCCCTTACCTACTCCCTTATAACCTTACTCCCGCCCTTACCTACTCCCTTATAACCTTACTCCCGCCCTTACCTACTCCCTTATAACCTTACTCCTGCCCTTACCTACTCCCTTATAACCTTACTCCCGCCCTTACCTACTCCCTTATAACCTTACTCCCGCCCTTACCTACTCCCTTATAACCTTACTCCCGCCCTTACCTACTCCCTTATAACCTTACTCCTGCCCTTACCTACTCCCTTATAACCTTACTCCTGCCCTTACCTACTCCCTTATAACCTTACTCCTGCCCTTACCTACTCCCTTATAACCTTACTCCTGCCCTTACTTCTCCCTTATAACCTTACTCCTGCCCTTACCTACTCCCTTATAACCTTACTCCTGCCCTTACCTACTCCCTTATAACCTTACTCCTGCCCTTACTTCTCCCTTATAAGCTTACTCCTGCCCTTACCTACTCCCTTATAACCTTACTCCTGCCCTTACCTACTCCCTTATAACCTTACTCCTGCCCTTACATACTCCCTTATAACCTCAATCCCACCCTTACACTACCCTTACCTGCCTGCCCTTACTTACCTTACTGGAGTGGGGCGCAGGTCTATAGAGAGTAGGGTTTGAAGTGGGTAGGATTTAGGGTCGGGTCGACTTTTTCTCAAACCCGCACATCACTATTACCCACATTCACCTAGCAGGTTCCCTTTACTGCCATTTGAAAGCAAGCGCTTGGATGGTTGCTAGGGGTTACATACTTATAGCAATTATACATATACATATTTATAGCAAACTTTGTGTCTGTTACTGCATTGCCCCTGATAAAACCCCTGCTGAAACATCAGAACTCCCAACACCCCCCCTACCTGAAGCCCTGCCTCCGCACACCCCCCCTAGCTGAAGCCCTGCCTCCCCACACCCCCCCTACCTGAAGCCCTGCCTCCCCACACCCCCCCCCTACCTGAAGCCCTGCCTCCCCACACCCCCCCTACCTGAAGCCCTGCCTCCCCACAGCGCACTTTCCCTAGAGCTAGCGCTCACCTCTGTCTGGCTCCGCCCCTGGACGGGTATCTCGGCCTCCTTTTTATCCTTCTGCGCTTTCAGCCCCTTTAGTAACTCATGTTTCTCTTTGAACGTCCACGCCAGGCGGTAGGGACCGGTCCGTCTCAGATGGATGCCTTGGATTTCGTACCTGACTGGCGCAGAACGCTGGCGCGAGGGGGGCTTCATGTTTCATAGTCTCTGCAATACAGGAATCGGGGCAAAACATACTTTAAGTGGTGTTCGTATAACATTGGAGACACACATCGCCGGTGATGTTGCCCATAGCAACCCACCGGATCTTTGCTTGTAGCTAACTGTTCAAATCCAATTGCTGATTGGTTGCTATGAGCAACACCACCATGATGTTTGTCCCCAGTGTTAATAAATGTGCCCCTTAATACACAGGGACTTCACCCCCAAGCCTTTCTTTCTCTCACCTAAACCTGGCCCCTTACACTAACAGCTACTTTCTTTACATGTTTCCTTCACTCATTTATGTGCAGCCATGAACCAACAGCTACTGGGACACAGCTCCAACCGTGCAATTAAACGCACACAAGCAGCAAAACGTAAGCAATAACCCTCACACGCTACGGCGCAGGTAACTGGCTCCGCCCGCCCATGTGACCAGGAAGTCGGTTTTACCCAGCATGCACCGTGCCTAGGTGTGCGGCGCAACAGACAAAACGGATCCCAAAGCTCCAGAGCAGGCCCAGTTCAGCGCCTTCCTCCTCGTCTCCCACAATGCACCGCCTTTTGCTCTGACGTTTACAACAATGGGCAGTGAAGCTGAATGAACTATGGGCGGAAGTGCGCTTTGCGCAATCGCGTCCTCTCAGGGTGCTCTTTTAAAACGAGTGCAGCGCAGTGTCTAGTAAATCGCATACCCAAAACCCTATAAAGCATGGAAATTTTGGGTGATAAGGTATGTTTTGGCCAGGAATTATATCTATTATATATATAATTTATATCTATATATTTAGTTGACAGGGGAAAAAAAAAAAGTTGGCAGCGGTGGGATTCGAACCCACGCCCCCGAAGAGACTGGAGCCTTAATCCAGCGCCTTAGACCGCTCGGCCACGCTACCTGATGATTGGAGAATTGCTTGCCTATCATTAATAAGCAATAATTCATATATAACCATGTCTGTATATTTATTCCCCATTGGGCTGATAGTCTCTGTATATTCCCACAGAGCCCGGCTGCGCTTCCCGCGTTACACTCCCAGTGGGTAAGAGCCGAAGTGCTGCCGCTTCCACTTGGCTAACAGATCCAAAGCCCAGCGAAACACAATGCAAACAGATAGGCAGGGCGGCTGCTGGCCAAATGGGTGCCCTAAGCAGAAATTTACGTGGGTGCCCCCTCCCCCGAATATTACGGACGTAAAAATAAAATAATAAAAAAAAAACACCTACTATAGGGGCCAAAATAGAACCAATTGCCCCCATAAACAGTACCCCCATAGACAGTAGCCCCCACACAAAGGGCCCCCAATTGCCTCATAGACAGTACCCCCCATAGACAGTAGCCCCCACACAAAGTGCCCCCAATTGCCTCATACACAGTACCCCCCATAGACAGTAGCCCCCACACAAAGGGCCCCCAATTGCCTCATACACAGTACCCCCCATAGACAGTAGCCCCCACACAAAGTGCCCCCAATTGCCTCATACACAGTACCCCCATAGACAGTAGCCCCCACACAAAGTGCCCCCAATTGCCTCATACACAGTACCCCCCATAGACAGTAGCCCCACACAAAGTGCCCCCAATTGCCTCATACACAGTACCCCCCATAGACAGTAGCCCCCACACAAATGGCCCCCAATTGCCTCATACACAGTACCCCCCATAGACAGTAGCTCCCACACAAAATGCCCCCAATTGCCTCATACACAGTATCCCCCATAGACAGTAGCCCCCACACAAAGGGCCCCCAATTGCCTCATACACAGTACCCCCCATAGACAGTAGCCCCCACACAAAGTGCCCCCAATTGCCTCATACACAGTACCCCCCATAGACAGTAGCCCCCACACAAAGTGCCCCCAATTGCCTCATACACAGTACCCCCCATAGACAGTAGCCCCCACACAAATGGCCCCCAATTGCCTCATACACAGTACCCCCCATAGACAGTAGCCCCCACACACAGTGCCCCCATACTAAGTACCCCCAATTTCCCCCATAAACAGTGGCCCCAATTGCCTCATACACAGTACCCCCCATAGACAGTAGCTCCCACACAAAATGCCCCCAATTGCCTCATACACAGTACCCCCCATAGACAGTAGCCCCCACACAAAGGGCCCCCAATTGCCTCATACACAGTACCCCCCATAGACAGTAGCCCCCACACAAAGTGCCCCCAATTGCCTCATACACAGTACCCCCATAGACAGTAGCCCCCACACAAAATGCCCCCAATTGCCTCATACACAGTACCCCCCATAGACAGTAGCCCCCACACAAAGGGCCCCCAATTGCCTCATACACAGTACCCCCCATAGACAGTAGCCCCCATACAAAGTGCCCCCAATTGCCTCATACACAGTACCCCCATAGACAGTAGCCCCCACACAAAGGGCCCCCAATTGCCTCATACACAGTACCCCCCATAGACAGTAGCCCCCACACAAAGTGCCCCCAATTGCCTCATACACAGTACCCCCCCATAGACAGTAGCCCCCACACAAATGGCCCCCAATTGCCTCATACACAGTACCCCCCATAGACAGTAGCCCCCACACATAGTGCCCCCAATTGCCTCATACACAGTACCCCCCATAGACAGTAGCCCCTACACAAAGTGCCCCCAATTGCCTCATACACAGTACCCCCCATAGACAGTAGCCCCTACACAAAGTGCCCCCAATTGCCTCATACACAGTACCCCCATAGACAGTAGCCCCCACACAAAGTGTCCCCAATTGCCTCATACACAGTACCCCCCATAGACAGTAGCCCCCACACATAGTGCCCCCATACAAAGTACCCCAATTGCCCCCATAAACAGTGCCCCCAATTGCCTCATACACAGTACCCCCCATAGACAGTAGCCCCCACACAAAGTGTCCCCAATTGCCTCATACACAGTACCCCCCATAGACAGTAGCCCCCACACATAGTGCCCCCATACAAAGTACCCCAATTGCCCCCATAAACAGTGCCCCCAATTGCCTCATACACAGTACCCCCCATAGACAGTAGCCCCACACATAGTGCCCCCATACAAAGTACTCCCAATTGTCCCCATAAACAGTGCCCCCAATTGCCTCATACACAGTACCCCCCATAGACAGTAGCTCCCACACAAAGTGCCCCCAATTGCCTCATACCCAGTACCCCCCATAGACAGTAGCCCCCACACACAGTGCCCCCATACTAAGTACCCCCAATTTCCCCCATAAACAGTGGCCCCAATTGCCTCATACACAGTACCCCCCATAGACAGTAGCCAGCCCTCACAATACCCCCAACTGCCCCCACAGAAAGTACCCCCAACAGACCAGTGATCGTCTGCGCCTCCTTCTCTCTTATTCCGCGGCAACAGGCACTACTATAAGGTTGCGCCTCATCGCTGACGTGTGACGTCATACGCACGGGCGCAACCTTATAAAAGGGCCTGTTGCCGCGGCATAAGAGAGAAGGAGGCGCTGGCGAAGACTTAGTATGTACTCTGCGTACGGTACTGTCTGGGTGCCCCCCTGTGAGTTGGTGCCCTAGCAGAGTGCGTACGGTACTGTCTGGGTGCCCCCCTGTGAGTTGGTGCCCTAGCAGAGTGCGTACGGTACTGTCTGGGTGCCCCCCTGGGAGTTGGTGCACTAGCAGACTGCGTAC